>NC_137937.1:14361690-14656855 GCF_963969265.1 Rhamphochromis sp. 'chilingali'
TGTAAGTAGCCCGAATAAAAAAGAGAGCAATTTTTTGATTGATGTTTTGTTTCCTTTACAATATTATACTTTAATGTATAATATTGTAAAGGAAACAAAACATTAATCAAAAAATTGTTGAAAAACAAATTACAACATTGTATAAAAATTACAATCATCAACTCAAATACTTGGTTCTAATTGAACAGAAATTTCTATGAACTTGTAAGAACTGTGTAGGACATGAATCAGTCTGTGTCAGATCCTGAATTTGAAATTTCCACTGAAGTCACGGGTAAGAAACAAGTGGAACCAAGATCTAGGCCATTTGCTTTTTGAAGTTTGCAAAGACTGCTAAATTTTGCCAGTGGTAGTTCACTCTTTGCAACATAGTACGCTGTTATAAACAGATTTTTCAGGTTTATTTTTAGTATGTTATTTGCAATTGGTGTTTGTTCTGGGAAAGATATTGCAGACTGAGCAATAATGCATTTCTTGCATTTCTCATGGCTTCTAATGGGGGCCTTTCTTAAAATGACTGGTCCCAGTAACAAAGGCGCTTGTCGACTCAGAAATCGAGAGAAAACCAACAACACACCCGGCAGAACATTATGTTATTTACACGGGTGCACATAAGTGGTCCGCATGTGCGCATTCGCTGTCAAAATAAAAGACGCGCACCAGATAAGAAGTTGCAACGCGCGTTTGCGTCCATATAAAAAGCACTGTTTTTGTCCGCTAGAGTGGGATTTTCACGGCACATTCTGCACCACATCTCTGTGCGTTCATCATTTGTTTGAAGCCAGCTCACCTCCTGCAACCACTTTTCCGAGAATACGCGCTTCTTTTGTGGTTCGGACTCCTTCTGACATTTCTTTGGAGGTGGAGGAACACCAAAGTAATTGCTTAAAGGAGCTTCTTCGACATCTTTAAGAGTTTTAAACAAATGTCTGTCCTCCTCCAGAAAATCTTATGTATGCAAACACGCGTTGCAACTTCATATCTTGTGCGCGTTTTTGGGGTTTTTTTTGACAGCGAATGCGCACCTGCAGACCACTTATGTGCAGCCCCAGTTATATAGCTCGTCATATTGCAGCCACAGAAATTCTTTTGTCCATGAAACCATAAAGCTGCACTTTCTTTTTGCCTTATAGTCTGATTTGTCATAACTTTTCCGTTTTGTGGTAAGCTTTTCTTTGGCTGTCACTTCTTCACCCTGACTTGTCTTATTTGGCTCAGCAGAACTAAAATATATATCCTGCTGCTTTTACACACACACACATAACGGTCAGCGATTCTCTGCGCGATCAACCTCTCATATGTTTAAGCTTGCTGCGGGAGATTTCACTTGTCATGTTTGCATAGTAAGCTAACGATTGATAAGACGATGTCAGAGGAATTGGTGCGCAAATTATCATCACTCACCAATCAGTGCTGTCGCTCTCTATACACAGTTCGCGCGATTGCAAAGTGAAAGCAAAAAACAAGCGCAAATTCAAATGCGATTTCAATATGTCACATATTGACAGTGGCTCACCGATGCCAATGACATAATTACCCAGCTACATTTCCGAAAGAATGCAAAAGCATTGACATATATTTTTCCTTCCTACAATAGCCCGACGGGCAGGGCAGAGATAGATTTTGGTAGCCCGACTGGAAAAATCGCTAGCCCCGGGACATCGGGCTAGCGATTTTGCAAGCCCTGTATCTGATTGAGGAATCACTCATCTTTGGAAAAGAGAGTTTATTACAGAGAAATGTCTCTTTCCAAAATAAAAGCTATACTATACGCTTCTTCTGGGCTATATTCTCAGCAGCATATTGTAGCGGGTCAGGGCTGTTCGGGGTTCTGTTTGTACAGTTATGTTTTGTTTATGTTGCCATAGTGACGGGTGACGCCCTCTCGCTGCGACGGTGTGTCCTTCTGGGGTCAGAGGGCGCCTTGTGTGTTGTTGTTGTTGTTGCTGTGCGGTTGCCGCGCTGAGCAGTTAGCTAGCGGCAGTGTTCTTCTGCAGATGTCAATAAACGGCTGTGCTCCCTGGCTAGCTCACGGGAAGCAAGACCAAACGACACCTCCGTCTCCTCGTTGTCTGAGCTCGCCACATTGGTGTCAGAAGTGGGATGATGGTGGCACCCCATGTTCTGACCCGAGTGACTTTTCCCCCGCCGGTCGTGACCGGCCGGTGCGCCAAAAGAAGGCACCTGGACATTTGCAGGACTTTGTGTGGGGCAATGGGGTCGTCGGGGACGACTGACCCCTTAGGTGGGGGCTGTGTAGCGGGTCAGGGCTGTTCGGGGTTCTGTTTGTACAGTTATGTTTTGTTTATGTTGCCATAGTAACGGGTGACGCCTTCTCGCTGCGACAGTGTGTCCTTCCGGGGTCAGAGGGCGCCCTGTGTGTTGTTGTTGCTGTGCGGTTGCTGCGCTGAGCAGTTAGCTAGCGGCAGTGTTCTTCTGCAGATGTCAATAAACGGCTGTGCTCCCTGGCTAGCTCACGGGAAGCAAGACCAAACGATACCTCCGTCTCCTCCTTGTCTGAGCTCGCCACAATATTAAACATATCAGGTCCCCATAAGGAGAATCATGTGCTAACGGCTGTCTAAATGACTCGGGTAAAGTTTGTAGCATGCATGCTTGTTGTTTTTTGTGCTTCCACTTGTCTTTGCACTAGGATGATGTCGGCGTAAATGTGCAGTCATATTCGTTGTGTTCCCACTAGTGCTGTCAGCGTTAATCTCGTTGAAATGACGTTAACGCCACAACACGGCAAATCTCCGTTAACGAGCTACCCCTGCGTGGGGCTAGACGGCCAACACGTTAACGAGCTAACTGTGCTAACACACTAGTTCCCACCCATGTAATTGAGCATTGCGTGGCACATCCAACATACTGTTTTACTTTAGTCCATGACGCGCTTACCTTCAGGGTCATACCTCACATGAAAACCAAAATAATTCCAAACGCCAGATCTGAATGAGGGTGGGGGAGGTTCAATTTGCCATGTTGCAAGGAGAGCTTAACTTCTGTCTCGCTAGCTTGCCCTGCGCTCTTCCTTCTGACAATGCTGTCTGTGTTGAGCGCTCAGTGGATCTGCGCTGGACAGTGCAGCCTAGGCGGAGTAGTCGAACGCAGATTCACTGAGCGCTCAACACAGACAGCATCGTCAGAAGGAAAGTTGATAAAATAAATTACAAATTTTGTATTGTTCATACATATGCGTACCGAACCGAAAGCACTGTATCGAACGGTTCAATATCGATACGAGTATCGTTGCACCCCTAATATGTATATGTGTGTGTATATATATATATATATATATATATATATGTATATATATGTATGTATGTGTATGTGTGTGTGTGTGTGTGTGTGTGTATAAACTTTGTATTTCAGTTTGTGATGATTGTGTTCTCTTTGTGATTACAGGAGCTGTCCTCACATACCCAGGATCTGAAGCAGACAGATCATCCAACATCTTCACATGTTAACTGCAAAATTAACTGATGAAAACAGTACAAAGGTTAAAGTACCACATGTGCTGTCAGTGAAAGCTGCAGCTCTTTTATTGATAAAGTTAAAGACAAAAAGTCAAAAGGATTAATCACCCCTATAACTGTGTCACTATATATCAGCATTAACAGGACCTCAGTTTGGTGTTTCAGAGAGCTGCTCATCTCAGACCTGCACATCTTCCGTTTTAAACACTCGATGTACTCAGCTGCATGATGAGCACATTTGATTTTCTCTGACACAATTAAATAAAACCTGATGAAGGTCAAAGGTCGTCACTTGTGATCAAACTTGTGATCTGGAATTTTTCACAGTTTTTTGAAGATAGTGTGTTATTTACTATAAAGTAATTCAGAGTTATTCATACTATAGTAACCAGAGAGGATCATATATTTTTAAATATATAACTTTCTACAGGACTGAATATAATATCTTTATGTAAAAGTCCGGAGCCTCTGGGGAGTAACTGAGTATTTATAACATTACACAAACCAAAGGTCTCCATCACAGTGTTCATGAAATGCTGGGTGTATCCATGTCCTGGGGCAGGCCTACGGAGGAGTGCTGAAGATTTCCCTGTGAGTGAGCTGCTTGTGAAGATCATGAGTCCTGCTTGATCAATGCGATGAGCGTCAGTCTTCCTGGTGTTTCTCAAATGAAGCCTCTCTCAGTGGGTCAACAGAACTTCTGGCACAGGACAGCTGTGATGAAAGAAAGGGAAGAAGTTTCTCCAAACCTCTGGACCCCAGAAACCCAGCTTAGTCCTCATGGTCTCCCTCACTAGTTTCTCCCCAGGGTGAATGTAGCTGTTGATATAATATGGACTCTCTGTAAATCGCCTGTATTTGTATAGCGCTTTACTAGTCCCTAAAGACCCCAAAACACTTTACACAACCAGTCATCCACCCATTCACACACTGGTGATGGCAAGCTACATTGTAGCCACAGCCACCCTGGGGCGCACTGACAAAGGCGAGGCTGCCGGACACTAGCGCCACCGGGCCCTCTGACCACCACCAGTAGGCAATGGGTGAAGGGTTTTGCCCAAGGACACAACGACCGAGACTGTCCAAGCTGGGGCTCCTCTCTGTCCAAAATGTGAACATTGGCATCCTCGAAAGAGTGTCCTCCAAGCGCATGGCACAACATAGAAGAGCCACCTCCACAGGACAAGACTCAGCAGTCCATCTGCATCTTAAGGATAAAGGACACTCTTTCGAGGATGCCAATGTTCACATTTTGGACAGAGAGGACAGATGGTTTGAAAGAGGAGTGAAAGAAGCCATCTATGTCCACTGTGAGCGACCTTCTTTGAACAGAGGCGGTGGTTTACGACACCAACTCTCTGCCATCTATAATCCAGTTTTGAGATCCCTTCCCAGACGCCTTAACGCCCACTCACATCCTGGGCCATCTGATCTCAGGAATTCGCATGATAAGGTGGGGCCAGGTTTCACAATGAACTCACCCGAAACTCTGGCTGATTGGGACCCACACCCAGTTTCACACCTTGGCTCAGGCGATTAGAGGATCATCAGGGGATCCTTTTGTCCCTCTGTGGGGGGAAACTCCCACTAGGTTTATATCTGGGACTCTCCACCATTTGACCTTAGAACTGAAGAAGCTTCTCGGATGAGAGGTGAAACGTCTTCAAGTAACTTAAAGAAGTCCAGACGCTTTTCTTTGCAAGCTCCTTTGACTACGATGACCTGGATGACTGAGAACCTTCACAGACAAAGGACAGCATTACATTTTTAATATTAACAGTAACTCTGGGCCTCTGTGGAGTATATAGCTGATCTTATCGCTTTCTAAAAATGGATAACAAAACGTAAGGAGTGCTGAATCCTTCAATAATACAGAGTATTAGAGTATGCTAGCGGCTAATCTAGCAAACGAATTAACAACAGAGTGATTTTAGATGTTGTAGAACTATAAGATGTTAAGCTGTGTGTCTTTTTCATAACAGTGACATGGTTGTATTTACCTTAATCGAACGAGTAGTCAGTCGCAGTAAACCCATCAGCAAATAAACTGGAGCAGACCGGCTACGTAAAAAGTGTAGGGGGGCGTGGTTGAGGTCAGGTCCAGCGGGTGTGTGGGCGGGAGCGTGACACAGTCGCTCCACCTCAAGTCACTACTGCGCAGACTCTGGCTCCAAAAATGCAAGATGGCAGCCTCCATATGCGGGGTATTTTGGCTTCATTTTTGCACAATGGGAGGAGGCGCTGTCGCGTCGTCCATGTTTTCTACAGTCATTGGCGGCAACTCTACACTGTAACAACCATAAAGTGCAGGCCATAACCACTGTGCCAACGGTTATTTATGACCGTGACGATTGTTGATTTCATTCACGTTACAAATAACTTATTAGAATAATTTAAAAAAAAAGAATCCTTTTAGATTAATTCAAAACCTTCAACTAAAGAAATGCATTCATCCTTTTCCTCGCGCAATTATTTTTCGATCCATTAGATGGCGCAGTATCTTCACAGTAGGATTCAATCGCCGGCAAACTCCGGTAATTGAGTCACTGATGTTGGAACTTTACTGTTTTTTTTCTTGAAAATTACATAGTTAAAACTATCTTTTAAAAAGGAGAAAAAGAAGAAGATGCGTCAGGGGAAATAAAAGTTTCTGCTAATTTTATCTTACAGAAAACAAAGGTTCTTGTAGGCACATACATATGAAGAATAAAAACAAACCCCATGGTTGTTTAATATAATTTTTAAAAAGTGACTCAAATAAAAAACGGCTTAAAAAAACAACCTTTAAAGCTATAATCCACGTTTACGCGCCATAAAGACAGACTGCTGGATGACGAGACAAATTTAGACAATGTGTTATGGAGACAATTGGATCAGGTGATGACTGCCTACTTGAGCATCAGTGTTATCACTTCACATCCAGGGGTTTCCTGCCCAGGGTACCAAGGGCTTTCCATCCTCCGCACAGGATAGAAGACCAGTTCCCACGCACTGGGGTGATCCACTGTGCATTTCAGCAACAGATTACTCTTCCAGGCAAAATAAATAAATAAAACCACAGGCTTTTGTGACGAGCACCATGCGCAATGACTAACTCCGTGGTCGGATCCGAGCGCTGCACAGAAATTTAGTCCGCATCATTCCCTGACAGCTCCCTGAGAGAGGCAGGGCTGGATTCACAGGTAGGCTGTGCGATCTCCTTCGAAGGATTTTCAAACATTACATCCTCACCCGAAACATTTCTGTGAGATTATTGCGTTTGGACAGCCCATTGTAATTTCTCTTTAGCCTGTGCAAGTTGAATGGATGCAGCATTTCATTCAGAAGACACGGGGAATAGAAATCGCTTACTAGGGAGCTCGTTTTATTGCCTGTTTTTATTAATTTGCTGGAACACATATCATGGGTTTTTATTAGCCTGTTATTTACTGAGTCGTTTGAATGAAGGGGAGGATTGTGAGGGAGTGTGCAGTGCACTCAGTATGCGTGCTGATAATTAACCTATAGCTTTCAATTATAACAATGAACATTTCAGTGAATCCTTTGTGTTTTTGGGGGTACATCATTCTGAAGACGTGATCCTGCTGCAGAATTTTATTTATTTATTTTATTTTATTTTTTGCTGTCATTCATGCAGAGCTGGTGTTGCACTGATTTACTACTACCTACTTTGGTGTTATGATTATGGACTAAGTTTATTCATGAATGGCTACACTCTAGGTGTACCTCAGTAGGTTCAGCCCCCCCATCTCCCTTTATAAAAAAGATTTAATAAAACAAGACTAGAGCCCGGCTCCTCCTGCAAATGAAGTGCTTTGTTGTTGTAGATCTGATGTAAGAAAGCAGACCTGGTAAGTCATGTGGGAGACTGTGTGGTTGCAGTCCCTGGGCGTTGCTGCAGGGTTTTTTAGGAGCGCACGCTGGAGGCTTGCAGACTATAGAGGAAAAACATCAAGCTGATCACTGATGTGGGGAGGGCTGCTTCTCAACTCCAGCTGTGACACAGAGCAGGTGAATCAGTTGACTACTTATTGTGATGTTATCTTTTACTGCACCCTAGGGCTCTTATTATTATTAAACCTGGAATGTCCAAGCAGTGTGTGTGTGTGTGTGTGTGTGTGTGTGCGTGTGTGTGTGCGTGTGTGTGCGCGCGCGCACGCGCGCTGTAATGGGTTGGACTAGTTCATTCTTATTCTGACATTAATATGGAAAGAGGACAGAGAAAGGAAGCTGGGCTCTGCCTTCCAGTTCCACCATCTCCCAACTCCTCCTACAGACCTGAAAGCATGTGGATTAAATGGGGGAAGGGAGAAAAGACTGAATGAATGGTCTGAGCGATATCTGCAGTTGCATCCTTGCACATAAGCAGCCCCAGTAGTGATTGAACGACACCTTCATCCTGATGTCCCCTGTCTTTGTATTTTTCTCCCTGCCTGCTAGCCTATTGTTGTTTTCGAAAGAAGGAATGAAATTAAGAAAAGATATAGGAGGAGATCAGTTGTTTTCACATCTGGTCACATAAAACAAGAGTAAAAGAGCAAGAATGATGGGTATTTATAGAAAAGGTGGGGGGGGGGGGGGGGGTGAAAGATGGAGGAATGAAGTGCTTTGCATGCTGCATGCATTATTTAACACACAAGCATACAAGGCAGCCATACCCTTCTTCTTTAACCACGTTACTTTACAACATTTGTAACAATGACCTGGTCTGCATGGGTCTGAAAATTTAGCGCACACACACACACACACACACACACACACACACACACACACACACACACGCGCGCGCACACACACACACACACACACACACACACACACACACACACACACACACACATGGAGTTTAATCACTCTCATTCTCATCTTCTGATCTTGCTGTTACCATGGCCACAGTTGGTAAAGGTGCATGACTCCATGTTTTTTTTGTGCTCGTCACCATCTATGCATGCAGCTTCGGGCCTAAATCACACAGTTTTTACTGTAAATCTACGCAGATTTTGTGTTCTGTGTTTAAATTCTGTTAGAGGAGATTTTATTCTGCCATTTGTGTCCAAGCTCCAGAGGGGAGTGGCTTCATCTTCTTATTCTCATCAGCGGTGGATAAGCATTGATTCACTTACTTATCCAAATGTGGTGATTCGAGCTGCCTAAATGGTGTGGCATATTGGAGAAAGCAGAAGTAATGAATGTGGCCTTTTAACAAAGTTCCCCCAGCAGAGTGAGGAGTTAAACATCCAAAATAGAATTAACACTAGTTTATCTCGAAAACCCCTTTTCCACCTTTCCACTACCCTTTCCAATCCCTGACCCTTATTTTACACTCATTCTAATCAGCGCTTTACATATGTTGCAGCTGCAATGATGGTCTTCAGAGTAACGCCTACAGGAAGCCTCCCGACAGAGGTTTTTCTCTCAAAAGTTGCAAAGAAGCTTGCTGTTAGTGATGCAGCTTCCAGGCCAGAACAGTTTGCCAACACAGATTTGTTAAAAACACCCAGGGGCATTGTACCTGCTAGTTTGCTAGTGGGACAAGAGGGAGAGTCAGATATCCCACAGCTGAACCACATCTTCACAGGGGAGAGAGTAACGGCAGTAAGACTAAGAGAGACCTGACGTGTTTTCTTTCATCTTATGAACCATGTAGTTTTGTCTCATAAGACTACAAACAGACATTTAATACCCCTATCTGTTACCTCTGACATAAGATTTGAAGAAACCGAGGGAACGTAATCAGCCGGTGCATCAGCAGCCAGTCCCACCTCTTGCTTCTGGGGCATACAAGGATGAATCACCATCAGCCAAGCAAATCTGAAACTCACTGCAGGCTCTTGCTAGAGTGCCGGTAATCGAGTGTTCCCTCGTCCTGTAGCTGTTGACTGACTTAGCTTTAAAAGGAGGCTCGGATAAAAGCATTCTCTGCTATATTAGGAGACTTGTGATGTAACAGAGTTGGTGATAACTGTGATATTTAAAATATGAAATATTTAAAGAATATTAATAATGCACACAAAAAAATAGTGCAGCACCAGTAACTATCACGTTGACACTTAAGCATAGTGGGTGGCAGTATTGCACTTTAACTGATGGCAGATGTTATGCCATGTGGAGTTTTGTTGTTGATTAAGCAACTGTTCTTTTTCTCTGTTTTTTTATGGTTAAGGTTTCAGACTTTCTCTTCAGCTCCCTTTGAGTCTAAAAGTTGAATCTGAATTATATGTAAATCAATATGCTGGTCAGATGGCGTTTTCAGCTAAATCTGAGGATTGCTAGGATCTGTTGGATGTCGACTGCAAATTCAGCCTTGTTGTGATTTCTGAATAAAAGAAAAAAAAATCTGCACCAGCCAGATTTAGGTTGACTGGATGGAGCCAACAATTATAGCAGGGTATCAGCATGATAGCTTGTTTGGTCACTGGATGGTTTTTCCTGTTTGTTCTCCAACGATGCGGGACCTGGATCCATGCCTGCCGAGAGGATGTAGTTGTGTGTATTTAAAATGGTACAACGCTCTCACATTTGAGAGGTGAAGAGTCCTCGCAGATGGTTCTGCAGATGGTCCCTGTCAGCGCCATTGTCTGAGTGAAAGCATGGATAATTTGTCAATGCGACAGACCTAAAAGACTAACATCCACACTGTTGCCCTAAACAGAGTTTCTCAATCTGTTCCACCCGATGTGATCTGTTCCTCCCCAAATCCTTGTTTGATAGTGGTCAGAGCATAAAGCGTACACTAATGCCTTAAGGAGAGGGTTTACACAGAGTGAATGGCAACGAGGGTGGGAGCTGTAAATAATTAAGAAATGCTGAGTGATGTGTTCCTCTTGCAGCAGAACATTTCACGGTGCAGTGCTTTATAGTGTTGCCCAGGTCCAACTTTCAGTGTGTTGCTATGCTGCCGTCTCACAGTCCTCTATGGAGGATGGATGGAGTTTTGTCATGCTACTGGGAGTGGGTGGCTACCTTTTGGTGGCTCCTACCCTCTCCCCACTCACTCTGAGACATTGTGAGAATTTGACATCAAGATCTGTTAAGCTACTTAGTTTATAAATCCAAATGATCATAAATTAAATTCTGTGATTTAGATTTAATTTATTTAAATTTGGCGTCGCTGTTTATTTAATGTCAAGTCATGATATGTTTCCTTTGATAAAATCTGAGAAATCAGATGTTTTAATTGCGTTAAGAACTGCCAAATATACATTACAGATGAATGGGATGCTTGCTTTGAAGTAAAAGAGTATACACTTACACAATATAATCATGCAATACCGTGCAATCAAAATAATGTGTCAGCTTTGCAATCCATTGAACAGATGTTGGGAAATTTCCCGTGATAAGTCAGCTCCTTAAACTGCAGATAAAAATAATAATAATAATAATAATAATAATAATAATAATAATAATAAAAATGAGTTGGTTATCAAATTACTGGACTCATCCTGTTGACATCAGGAGCTTTTGTTTATCCCCACACATTTAATAGTTGTTGAGAACAAATATGGGCTAAAGTGGTTATCCTGTCTTCCAAACTACAACATGCAGAGATGTGATTTTATGATGCGAATGACTGGAGCACATTTGACTCTTCCTTTTTACTTTGTGGTTGCAGGCGTTCCTGTTTCAGTTTTTTTTTCTTTTTTTACTGCTAAAGGTGGCAAGTCAATTACCATTCATGACCCTTACTGCACAGTGTACTCCAATCTTGTGTTTATAGCCTAATCAAAAATATAACACAGAACATTTTACAGCCTATAAAAAAAGACCTTCAGTTTCTACCTCACACGTCACCGCTGACTGCGAAGGAGCAGCTGGTTGTACTTTTCTGATCACATGTAGCTTACAAGTGAGTCAAAATGCTGTTGAGTAGTTCGTGTTTTGAAGAGAACTTGAGTGGTCTATAGACAGCTCACATATAGGCTTGTTTTTACAGACCATCCATCATTTTCCAAAAGTAGATCGTTTTCAACATTAAATTGTTTTCTCCATCATTCTAATCTCGTACTCAAATTCATCGAGTAGTGGTTAATTCTCAGGATGTGATAGTAGTTCATCCATATGCCGGCAATGCTGCTCGCTTGCGCCTTCCGTCTGCCCAGAATGTTTTACTTTGCTGTATTTAATTAGCATTTGGCAAAAAAGTCAGTGTGTGAGGAAGTGAATTAAAAAAGAAGGCATGATGTTCCAGATCACCACAGGACTTGAGCTAAAACTTTAGGCCAACCAAGACCTGTTTGTGTTCTCTTTCATAATACATAACACAATCTGACTTACTGCCAGACCAGATGGTAGAGGAGGAAAAATCAGGATGAAGTAAAATATGTTTCGTCACTTCTTAAACCCTCCTTTAAGTCCTTCTTTTTTCTTTATGATTTTATCATAAAACTTGAAAGTGATTTGTTGTATTTTGCATTGCACCATGTTTTTTAGCGATGACGTTGCCGTTCACCTTTCACAATAATCTTTGTTTCTTTGTTTGATGGTTTTGCGTGTTGAGTATGTTAGATTGTTAATAGAACCTCCATTATGCATTCAAAAGTTTTTGAACACATGAAATATAAATCAAAGGGAAACCAATTGTGTAAATCTGCATTGATCTCTGATTCTCATTAACCCATTTTACAAATATCCTTTGTGGAGGATGGCGAGGGAATTGTTGCCCTGGAATTCAAGTGTAGTACCTTGTAGTGTTTCAGTGTCATTATATTTAATACATTTATAAGTAGGACATGTAGCGGGGTGTCAGGCGATTGATAAAGCCCTTGGTTACGCTGCAGACAGTTGTCCTCTATCAAATTCGGAATAAGATAATACGTTTAGCATTTGGCAGTAATTTTGATTATTTAGTTTGTCTGCTTCATCAAAATAGATTTGCGAACCGTTCATGTTTCTTTCATAAATAATGATCAATGCCAATTTAAAAATTGCAGTATTGTTAGAGTACAAAGTGCTTGTATATTATTTGAGTAAATCCTTGCTTTTGTTTGCAGATTTCAGTACAGGAGGTAGCTTCGCTCTATCCTTACATCCCACTTACAGTGGCCCATGGTGAATCATTCCAAAGAAGCCCCACTGACTTGTTGTCACTGCCTGCTTTCCTCAGCTCTCCCTTCCGCAAGTACTGAAAACTCAAGACATTACTGTAAAAAGGTGCTTTTTCCCAGTCTGTTGGTTTTCCAGTCATATATTCTGCAGTAATGAGTCATACTCCTACTATTGAAAGATATACAACAACATTAATCTGTGAAAGTGCCTGACTGGACTCGAAATGGGTTACTCTTGCTGATGATTTTCTTGAACTGAAGAATGGATAGCTGTGTTTGCTAAAAGCTGATGCAAAACATCCAGGCTGTGCTCAGGGAGTTGTGTGTACGTAGACCCCTGAAGATGCACAGATGCAGATTTGTATTGACTAGTCTCTCAGGCCCTGAGGAGGAGACACAGGTTTCTAAATCGGTCCTCTCCACCCCCATATGAAATTCTCTCTATAGAGAGATCCCGCTGCATCCATGACTTATGGTGATCAGTCTTGAGTCGATGCTCTCCCTCTGGTCTTTCCTGCTGTCATCTCACACATGATCTGTTACTAGCTACTCCTGGCGGTATGGTGTGGCCATTTGCACAGTTCCCATTGTAAAGGTTTCATAACATTTTTGCAGAAGAATAAACAACAAATTAATAAATAACAGAGAATATGTGCTTCTCCTCAGAGAGGAATCCACCACCTGACTGAGTCATTTTTACCAGTTAAGCTGAGAAGTATAGAGGATGGAGTCTGAGGGTTAAAATGATGTCAGAAACAAGGCCCAGTATGACATTTTGGGCAAGACAGTTCATTATAATTGGTCTTGGATACAATTTTCAAAGTTACAGTACATTTAAAACCTTTTGAGAGAATTTAAACTACAACCAATGAAACCAGCACTACTTTCCAAAAGCTAAAGCATAACATCCTATAGTGACAGCTCTTTATGTGTATGTGATCCTTCAGACTATCTCCTGAATATTAATTGGTTTGTCACTTCAGCAAAGAACCCACTACTGTGATGCATTAATATCTATCCCGAGCAGGGAGCTCGGGCTAGTCTGAGTCAGTCGTTACCTTGCCCAAGTCTTAACGTAGCCTCCCATCTGTCTCTCTCCATCCACCTCTGCAGGACAATAATGTTCGACAAAAGTGCCGTAATTTATTTTGGCAAGTGAAGGAGGGCCGCACTTCAGAGTGTCAGTGCATAAAATACACGGTGTGGTCAGAGTTATGTCTGATCTGTCAGTCTGCTGCTGAAAAAGTGGAAAAAGACCAGGCTCCCTGAGGACTGTGCTGCTAGTGTTGGCTAGATGCAGGCGCTGCATCAGAAGGAAAAGCCCACACCCAGAGTGCCTATTGATAGCACAGCGAATTTCTTGAATCCTGCAGGCAGACGTACAACAGATTAGACCTCAAAAGGTATGGAGCCCGACGTTACGGAGTATAATATGAGCAGCTGAATGAGTGGTGCACCCCTCCCTTTTGCTACTGCTTTTACTCTCTCCAAGTTTCTACAATGCTGGATTTTCCTGCTTTGAAATGCTGAAGACAAGTACCACAGTAACTTCTCACTTTTCCTTTTTTGTCATTAACATTGTGCATTTTTGGCTAAATCCCGCCCCCAACATATTAAACCTCATAATCCAAAGAGCGGCAATGATGCATAAAGTATAGATAAAAACAGAATGCAACAATTTACAAATCATTTAATAGGCTTTATTTAAGTTTTTATAGTTAAAAGACAACATACCAAAGCTTCAAAGTGACAAAAATGATGATTTTTGTAATAATATATGGACATTTTGATTTTGATATACCAGCAAAACACTGCAAAAAAAGAGAGGCAACATCAACACTGTTTTGCATCACCTCATGCTTTAAAACACTCAACAACTTGGGAACCATGATGAATGATCGTTGTAATTTTAAGAGCAGAGTACTTTTCAGGTCTTCCCTGATATAGATCTTAGGTGCTTGAAAGTTTTACATCTCATAACGCACCAACTGTTTTCAATGGGCAGGACTGCAGGCAGGCCAGTGTAGCACTTACACTCTTATTAAGATGACATGTTGTTAGAAAGCATGCACACTTTGGTTTGGTATTCTTTTGCTTAAATGAGCAAGCTTTTCTCTGACTACTCCCAGATGGGCTAATTACCCATGCTGTGCCCACCGATTCGCCCCTTTCCCATCACAGATGTAGCCCCTACAAATGGTCTCCACATCTTTCATTCTGAAACATTTGACCTGCTCGCTCTTTCTTAAACAATAATGCTTCTTATTTTACCTAATTAGTTGCCAGATTTCCACCAGGTGGTTTTATGTTATACACCACCTCAGTTTTGAAAAATTAAATGAAAATGTATTTAAATAGCCCAAAAGCTTCAAGGCTTTACATTGTAAAGACAAAACCCTAAAATAATACAGGCAAAAAACCCTCAATAATCAAACGACTCCCTATGAGCAAAACGAAAAACGTCCTTTTACCGGAAGAAACCTCTGGCAGAACCAGGCTCAGAAATGGGTAGCCATCTGCTTGACCAGTTGGGGGTGAAGCAAGACAAGACAAAAGACACACAGTGGAAGAGAGCAGATCACCATAACAATTCCTGGTATCTAAAGCACAAGAAAGGTTCTTAGTTTGTGTGGTTGCTTCAGTTTCGAACCTGCCAGTCTTCTCTGAATGCAGGTACTTTCCTTCATGACATACACTGTGGATCCAATCGCTCCATGTACTGTCTGGCAGAGGATTGATACAACCCTCTGTCAGTCGCAGGAGTGCCTACAGACACACACACACACACACACACACACACACACATACACACACACTCAGAAAGCAGTCGTACTCGTAGGCAATTGCCTCAGTGAATTCTGTCGACGGTGTCGTATTATCTTTACCATGTCAGTCTGAGATTAAATTACATTGCTAGTGTATCATATGGATGGATGAACCACTCACTCTTTCTCACTGTCATTATTAGTACTCACTCTGTTCTCTGTCTATTTTTTTTGTTTTGTTTTGTTATGGGGTTTATTTTGCATCATGTACTGCAGTGACCGCAAAAGCTGACATTTACTTTAAATACTCTGATGACACAGCCATCCTTAGCATCCTCCTCGGCAACAGTGACTCTCTCCTTGTCTGTAAACAGTCCAGTTCAGATTCTTCATGGAGCGTCAATAAGTTCCAAGTGAAGTCTTATAAATAGTCTTATAAACATTAGTCTCCCCTGCCCCCATAGCACCCACCTCCATACCCAGCTTCACCAACATCCCTGGGGCCAAACGAGTTGATAACTTGATGGCATTTAAAAAAAAAAGGCGTTAACACACTATGACCAATCAGAAATGCTGTAAAAAGACTCTTAGTCATAGCTGTGGTGTCATTGCATAATTGAGCGACTCCTGCTGCACGTAACCATCTGTTTCTTTGATTTGTGCAGATTCACAAACGGGAAGCGATTCTTATGGCTTCACTAACAGCTGCTCAAATAACTGACCTTGCCACCCCCAATTTGCACAACTTTATCTCCACAGGCCTGACAGTGAAGGCGCATCTAAATTCAAACAAACTAGACCACTCACTTCACTTCATATTGCATCATTTCACTCTGCACCATCATGAACAAGAAGGCTCGTTTTGTCATGAGCGTCGTTCCCATTGTTGTATGCCCAGTAAGCGTCTCTCCCCCTACAGGAAACGCTTATGTCGCTGTAGCTCTGTCGTGTATTTTACAGATCAGTTTGTGGTGTTTCTGAAATGTTTTCTTGCATCCATTCACTGCTTGAATATTTTCCTGGAACTATATATTGAAACAGGCTTGGCAAGAGGACACGATACTGATTAGGCGGTAAATCTGGCAATGCAAGCCTCTTTGAAAGTTGGTGTATTTCTCATGCTTATGCAAATTCATTGGAAGCAAAGTGGATGAAGAAGCTAAAAGTTACTTTTCTGGGAATGATATTTGATTTTTGTAGATTCTACTTTTTTTTTTGGCTTCTGATGGACATTTTAATTAACCCTGCGCTGTGACATTAAAAGGAAGTGTAGCTGGTGACTTTTCAATTTGATGTTGGCTCTGTCCTGGCTCACACATTTGTAGGAAATGACTTTTTTGATGAGAGAGCAATCCGGTGGCAATTAAGTTGGTGCTGCATAAGCACGAGATAAGGGTGCAGGAAAGGTAAAAGTGTGGCTCTGAGATATAGCTAGAGAGTTTTTATGACATCAGTTAAAGCTTGTTTGACTACCTCATGCTGAATTTATCCATGCCTTCTGTCTCTCTGTCTATCCCACAGACTGCAACAGAGCAGCATGACAGACACAGTGATGAGCAGCAGCTCAGATCGCTGGGTGTCCAATGACAGGCAGAGGAACATGCACGCTAGGTAAGCCTGATGCTCAGAACAATTTTTCTTCTAGTAAACCTTTCATATGGCCACATCAACACCTAACTGTGCCTTCCTCTTTTCACCTGCATCTGTCTGATATGTGATTTGTGACATAGTGATAAAGAACAGTAAGTAGATAAACTCCTATCTTATTGCATTAGGCAGCAATGTGCTGATGCAGTAAATGCATGCTCATTCATTCATTGCTCAATGCCTGCATGTAAATGTGTGATTGGTATAGTTAAATCATATAGTGCACCTTCAACTGCAGAGTATGCTTGGCTTACAGGGGCAACTGGACCATGCAGCCAGGCCCCGGTCCCGGTCCAGACCTCACCGATGAAGAGAAGGAGATTATAAACAGCGTGATCGCCCGTGCTGAGAAAATGGAGGCCATGGAGCAGGAGAGAATTGGGTAAGACCTGCAGTAGTTTCTCTTCTGAGACTGATTGCACACATATATTTTGACTTGGGATAATAATTGTTGACATTTTAAGTGAGATTTCACTCTGTGCTGCTGCAGGCGTTTGATAAACCGCCTGGACGACATGAAAAAGACTGTGTGTGGGGATGGAGTGTCCCGCTGTTTGCTGTGTGGAGAGCAGCTGGGCTCACCTGGGGTCAGCTCAGTGGTGTGCGAGGACTGCAAAAAGGTTGGTAATAAGTCAGCTCTTCTGCTACGATTCAGGCTAAAGGTTAAGAAAATCCAATAGGTCAGCCGTATATTTGTAATAACATTGAAAATGGCAAGCAACTGGTAATCTTTATTCTAATCTGTTGTGTAGAACATGTGTACCAAGTGTGGCACACAGTGTGGCAGTCGGCCACGCGCTGTGTGGCTGTGCAAGATCTGCAGAGAGCAGCGAGAGGTGAGCGCTTTAAAACGAGAGATAAAATTACAATTAAAACAATAATCCATTGAAAAAGACGATAAAACATATGCTTTTCCTCTTTTCTCAGGTGTGGAAGAGATCTGGTGCCTGGTTTTTCAAAGGTTTCCCGAAGCATTTCCTGCCATCACCGATGCCATTATCTAAAGCAAAAGAGACAGGTGCCCAGGAGGCAGCAGAGCCCCAGAGGCCAAAAGCCTCTGGGCCGAGGGAGACAGTAACCCAACAACAAGCACCAGGTAGACACAGCTAGCTTCAACTTTAATCTATCTATCTATCTATCTATCTATCTATCTATCTATCTATCTATCTATCTATCTATCTATCTATCTATCTATCTATCTATCTATCTATCTATCTATCTATCTATCTATCTATCTATCTATCTATCTATCTATCTATCTATCTATAACAGTTGGTCTATGTTATGTCTTAGGTCAGAATCAAAATGAGGCTCTTGCCTCTGAACAACAGGTTTCAGGCAAGTTCAATATCTATAACCCTTTTAAGATAGATCTGCTATATGAATGCGCTTTCCTCTTGCTTCCTGGCATCTGACAGTGTTCTGTTAAGTATTCTGTTTTTATGATGTGCTAGTGGTTCATTTCCTCCCCTTCGTCACCACCCTGGCTATTTTATGGTGGCCAGGTGTGAAGCTACCAAAGCAGGCTAACTAGCTTCCGCTCAGAAAGTGAAAAGTTGCACTTTTTGGAAAATTAATATTTCTAATTTTCAGTGTGACTTTTTCAAACACCACCTCTTCAGTCTCTTCAGATCAGCCTTTCTGATAATGCAGTCCCACCTCTCATTGCTCTTTTCCCTGCCATCAAACCTTTTATCTCCTACCCAAATTTGGCTGTGCCGCCCACTGTCACAGAGGAGGGGGGCATGAAGAGCTCAATTAAACTGTCGGAAGTCCCATGCTGTGGCGTGGAATGAGCCTCCAGGTGGTGCTGGCATGATGGGTCGCACAGCATCATTTCACACTTTCAGCGTGATTACCTGTGCAGTGTGAGTTCCCCGTACAAGAGAAGCAGTCTGCATAGCTGCTGCATGTATGGTTGCTGGCTGCCACAGCTTGTTGTAGCGTATGTAGGTCAATGCCTGTGCTACAAAAAAGCTACAACATCAAAAGTATCTGGAGAGACCGCGGAGTATTACAGAATCCACTGCAGTAGCAGCCTGAAGTGGTCTTATTATGCACTTTTCCCCTATGCGCAGTACGCAAGTTCTGAATAATGTGATTCATGCTTATTTTTAGGGCCCGAGCCACAGGGCCGTCCTGGTTACCCACCTGTGGCCCCTAAACCAGTTATGCGCATGGCCTCAGGCGGGGCTGGCCCAGAAGAGGCCGGGCAGGGCAGCCCAGTGGTGATGAAGAAGATGGTGCCTGTCCAGAGCACCAGACCACAGCCTTGTGCATCCACCAACGTGACGCAGCAGGGTGAGAAACAGCTCTTTGTGTTTAGAGAGAGAGAGAAATCCTCAGTTGTGTCATTTCTTGCTGTCTGAGACAACTGAATGTGGTTGTAGGTTCAATGGTCGGAGATGGAGGTGCTTACTCTTCTGGTGCAGTTCCTCCAGAGCAGAGAGCGCCTCCTGCAGTGAGAGAGGACAGGAGGCAGCCGACTGCCTACGGTGCCCCTCCTGCCCGACAGCAACCTCCCCCAGCTGACGAGGAGGAGGAAGTCAATGACTATGACTCGGATGAAGCCAGTGAGTACACCATCTGCTCACCCTTCTCATGGAGTGACATGACTGATGTGTATTGTTTTAAATTCCCTTTCTGTACAGTTTGATTTCTCTCCACTGATTTCAAGAAAATAACAAAAGATAAGGGTTTGGTTTTGGGGTTTTCTTTAAATCAGGAAGAACTTATTTCTGTAAGGCGTACAGTATTGGGGGTTGATTCCCTTAATTTGGCAAAATCTGTTTCCCTCGGGCATACTGAATCACATCTTTGGCTTCATTTCTGCAATTTAGTTCGCTCCTACTAAAATAATTCATGTGCACTTCATTTAATAAATTGCCCAGTAGTCCAAGCAAACGGTAAATATCATTCTGGCAGTGCCTGTCGAGCTGAGTTAAAAATGACAAATAAACACCGTATGTGACCAGAATATAAAAAAATCGTTATCAGAGGAAGTAAAGCAGAGAAACATGTAGAGCTACATAAGTAGCGATGCATCTAGTCACTGTTTTCATGTATCCCATTTTAATGATGAGGATGATAACCCGCCAGTCATGATTTTGGCCTCCGGCGTCAAACAGCCCTCATTCTGTCTCAGGGGAATTGGGTTTTAATTTATTTTATTGAGGTCCAGGACAATTAAGCTGTGCAAAAAAAAATTTAAGATACAGGAGGCGGAACATGTTATAGATCCCTTGTGTGGGATTTAGTCCCCAGTGTAAGCAGGGAACATGTCAGAAATAGCAGTGATTTTATGTGTCTGTTCTCTATGGGGATGTGATGTAGCCCAGTTGGATACGACTTCTTTACTTAACAAGTAACAGCAATTTCGGCATATCTTAACTTAATATCTGCATGTTTTGATTTTTAGTGATTTGTTACCAGTATAAATAATATGCATATTTAATCTTTTAATAAATTATAATCCAGTAGTGCTTATTTTCATCTATAAAAGTGATACGATCATATAGGAATATTGACCTTGGTCCAGACTAAAATACCATACTAGCACCATTTAAGGACTGAAAATTACATCCAGACATTCATATGCTTTTGCTTATGCTTGGCAATAAAACTCATGTAAAGAAAGTCTGAGTGGGCAGCATGCTGGTCTTTATTTTTTCCCTCCCTTATCCTTTGAGACTTGATTTCTTTTATATTATATTTCCCTGTTTTTAATAAGATTGTCCTGCTGTTTACATAAGGTAAATAGAAGCCTGAGAATGTTTCATGATGAAGGTCAAGTCCTTTTGTCCATCCCTTCAGTCCATTCTGGGCTGGTTTCCAATTCTCATTTTAATTTACAAGATGAGCGTTGTTTAATTACAAGACAATCTTTCTATATTTACACTCTTAATTGTTCAAGAGCAGACTTGCTGTCTCCCTGTACCTTCGTGTAATGATTGGTCCGGGATCTCTTTCAGCCACTCTGGGCTCTCTAGAGTTCAGTCTTCACTATGAACAGGAAAGCAACAGCCTCCACTGTACCATCCTCAAAGCAAAGGTACCACTATTCAGCTCATTCTCCCACACAAAGAGGCAATTTCAATCAAGTGGGTCATGTTAAAAAGGCCCTGAATGGCACTATAGCTTAATTGCTGTCTGTCGTTTGTGATGTGGTGAACACCCTGCCCTGTTTCTCCTCAGGGACTGAAACCCATGGACTCAAATGGACTGGCAGATCCTTATGTCAAGCTTCATCTGCTGCCAGGGGCTAGTAAGGTAAAATGCGTACTTTCCTACATTAAACTTTCACTTATTTTAAAAGATCTCCTGCTATGCAATAAAGGAAGGATGGCAATTTCAGGCCGTTTGATTTGATGAGAAACCTTTCTCCTAGCTCAAGCCTGACATCTTGTGGTTTAGTCTTACAAGTATGACTTGGAGGTTTAACTGTATCTAGAAAATTATATTTCCTTTCCTGATCCACCTTGAATCCAACAGTCGAACAAGCTGCGCACAAAGACACTGAGAAACACCCGCAACCCTGTGTGGAATGAGGCGCTCACCTACCATGGCCTGACAGATGAGGACATGCAGCGTAAGACCCTCAGGTGAACACTAAATTTCAGACTGTTTCACTTAAAGCTTTACTTTGCATCAACAGCCATGTGGTCACATGTCAAACTGAATCTGTCCTTGCATTTAAAGACATACCGGTCTGTATAATTAAGAGTTACTTAAAATTTTCTCAGGGTCTCTGTCTGTGACGAAGACAAGTTTGGGCATAATGAGTTTATCGGGGAAACCCGAGTGGCACTGAAGAAACTGAAGATGAATCAGAAGAAAAACTTCAACGTGTGTCTAGAGAGAGTTGTGCCTGTGAGTGAAACTCACACATAGTCAAAGAGGCCTTTGTTCCATTTGTCACAGACTCTTTTTGACCTGCTCTAATCTCGCTCCCCCTCGCAGACAAAGAAAACCGCAACAGCCGGCACAGCCAGAGGGATCGCTCTCTACGAGGATGAGGCAATGCTATTTCCACACATGTCTAAACATGATGGATTCCCCCACAAGTTTATGCAAATTTTTATCATGAATCCTACTGAACTATTTACCTCCTCTCTCTGTCATAGCCGGGGAAAGACGGCACAGAGGTAGAAGAGCGTGGTCGGATTCTGATATCCCTGATGTACAGCACCCAGCAGAACCGCCTCATTATAGGCGTTGTGCGCTGCGTCCATCTGGCGGCCATGGATGCGAATGGTTACTCGGACCCATATGTCAAAATGTAGGTAGAGCAAACAATAAGTACACTTCACTGCTAATGCATGCCGTTAGATTCAATTTTGCACATGTGCAATTTACAGATGTCTGAAGCCTGACATGGGGAAGAAGGGAAAGTGCAAAACACAAATCAAGAAGAGGACTCTGAACCCAGAGTTTAACGAGGTTTGTAAGAGAGCTCAAAGGGAAACTCTGCAGTTAATATAAATGAGCTCCTCCACAAGTTACCAACACATTACTGTGGTCTTACTCTGAGCAACCATAGACTGTATATAAAAGATTGATGTAGACACTATGACTTCACTCGTTGGTTTGTGAAGTCGGATAGAACTAAATCCAGGTTTGTTTCTGAGCATCACATGCTACCAGGCATACATCTGGCTCAGAAACCAAGGACAATGCTCATTTGAACTATAGCAACATGTCAATCTCAAAGTTACTACGTCCTCCATCATATCCTGCTTTATGCCTCATTTAATCATTGTACTCTAATTACGATCATAATTTACCTGAGGTTGGTAATAGGTACAAAGTAGGGTCATTTTCTCAGCTTTTCTTCTTTTTACACCACCTTCTAACTGTGGAAAGCCTGCTGGCCATTAGAAAGACTCCAGGCTCAAAGCTCTTTTGCACTGGCAAACCTGGAGGCTACATCCATCTTTTATATCAGGTCTATCAGAAATGAAAAAGGCTAAAGGCTGTCTCATTGTCCCTATCAAACTTCAGGAATTCAGTTTCGACATCAAACACAGTGAACTGGCCAAGAAGACGCTAGATATATCAGTGTGGGATTACGATATTGGGAAGTCCAATGACTACATAGGTAAACATTTGATCTGTTTTGATGCAATAAACGTGATATTCTCACAGGTTCTCCACCTGCCTTTCACACCTCCTCCCACTTCTCTTCTCACAGGTGGATGTCAGTTGGGTATCACTGCCAAGGGAGAGAGGCTGAAGCACTGGTATGAGTGTTTGAAGAACAAAGACAAGAAGATTGAGCGCTGGCACACCTTGTTAAATGAGAATCACGTTGCTAGTGATTAACCACTTGCCCCATCGCACCATACAGCATGTGCTCATACTATCCTTCCTAGCTGGCTTGCATTTATCTCCTGATCAACTTTTTTTTAACCATGTTCTTGTTTATTACTTAATCTTCTGTATTCACTGCTCCCGTTTGCCCTCTTCCCCGAGTTAGTATACTGTTCTGTCCCGTTTCCTTATAAACGATTCCTCTGCCTACACTGATACTTAATCTGCCTCTGGTACAAATCATGGCGCAAATGAATTAGAAATTTTTGTTAATGTAGCTGAGACATCTATCAGCAAGGCCATCACGCCTGTCAGCGATGTTACACGTTGTGCCGAACTTGACACGTTCTTCGCAAAGGAAAATGATGTTTGACTTGCACAGAACAAGAAAAGCAATATGCTACGGCATCTGTCACAACCTTTGCTCAAGCTTAAAAAAAGGCTCGACGGAGCTCACGCTTAAAATTTATTAGACTGTAAAGGTATTATCTTTGTTTTCTCACGTGATGACATCACGCTATAGTGTAACACTTGACCTGTATAAGCATGTCACGCCACACACAACACTACATGCAGCTGCACCTTCAGATACTTCAACTTTCTCAGCATATTGTATATTACCATGAAGAAATGTTTACATAATGATACATTGCTCAGGTTAGTATAGACATCTGATTACAACAGATGATTCATAAGTCAGTGGACCATGAGCTAGATCAATCTTCAATCAGTTGCTGTTAATTTGTGATTTAAAATTAGAGCACTTAGTTTAAACCAGGAGGTTTTTTTCTGTATGGTAATTTAAACTGTGAACTCTGAGTTTGTGGAAAGTATTAACTATGTGTTTAGAGAAACTGAAAAATGAACCGTGATGTTTACTTTCCAGTTGATTTCTTTGTCGCGGTGAGAACTGGCAGGAAACAAACAAACAAACAAAAAGAACTTCATCCTGCTACCTCTACTCCTCTGAAGCTAGCGGTTCACCCTGACACCTCAGAGGTTTTCTACTGCAGTGTTTACATGGAATGCACAGAGTCAGGTTTCTTACAGCTTTCCCTAACAAATTTGGCTGCTCCGCTTAACAAGCAGAGAAGGCTGGACAGGTTATGTCATTAGTATGTGCAGCTTTACCTGCATGCACTGTGCTTGTGACTCTTGTGTGCCTGGGGCAGTCATGGCCCGCTTTTACCCCGATGTACCCTTTGCACAAAACAGCCTCCCCCACCCTCCTCGGTCTGCCACACCCCAATCATTCAAGGCTTTAGTGTGCGTTTGTTCAATGATTACAAAAAACCAAGGAAAACACACCTTACAAAGTGGATCGACCTCAATTTATACAGCTGTCTGCAAGTTATTCCAATGTCATAACAAAGACGAAAACAAAAAGATTCTATGCATGAAATGTCTTGTTGTTCAAGATACAGATACATATATATATGTACTTTGTAAGAAATCAATGCTATTGTAATTCCATCAATGTTTACACTTCTCCCCCACAACATTCCTGTTAATACTTTATATACAACAGGGCATATTCTGCATGACTATAACGACTATGGTGTAATCTGAATAAACTGGTTTGTTAGCATCCACAGGATAGACTAATAATCAGCTGAGCACACCATAATATGACCATGTCCAACTCTATCGGTAGCAGACTATGACATTAATCTTATACTTTGAACGAGAGGTCCTGTACATAAAATCTTTCCAGCGTCTTGTTTTCTCTGTAAAACCACTCTGCCCCCTCGTGGCAGTTATTCAGACGCCCTCCAGTCCCGCATTTGTGCTATTTCAGCCACAGTGATCGTCAAATGATGATCGGCATTTTGCTGTTTCAAAAAGCAAAACGAGCAGAAAACAAAAGCAGGCTTTCTCCTGAGCTACACCCACACCTGTCTTCTTCTTGTTTCAGCCAGTTCAGTGGAATGTTTCTTCTTTAATCTCTGTATTTGTACATAGATAGTGCATGCAACGGAAAGATGTATGTTTGCAAATAACTTTGCATGTAAAGATTTTGCAGAGAGTTTACACAGATCAATAAAGTCTAAGGAAAAAAACAACAAGCTTCTTGATGTGGAAAAGCCTTTCTGATATTAGGAGGAAAGATGCTCTCATCATATGGTAGTAATAAATGGAACAAACATGAAATTTGAAAGGATAAAAACTGAGGTGGACGATTGGACAGTTTATAACCACTTCAACTGTGCTTTATTGATGGAAAAGTATTGTTGGAGATATCCATTTGGGTTCATTGGTGACTACATTTGCATCAATCTGAAAACTGTGAGTCAACACATAAAAATCTTAATTTTTATTTGAATTAACTAAAATGTTTGGGGGGTTTTTCACGTCTAGTTTTATTTAACTATGATAAACTTGCTTCTAAGCGCTTTCTCTTTGAAGGGATCATTTTACCAACGTGTCCTCATCTGGTCTTCACTAGGATAGGTGTACAAGTACACACCCTCAAACGCAAGCACGAAATTGAGTATCAAGTTTCTCAGCATCGGAGGGGCATTATAAAGACCCTATGAACTTCAACCTTACTTCTCGAATGTTTCTTCAGGGACAGATGCCTTTAAGCTGACTGGACTACAAATACACTGTCATCATTTTTAACTTCAGTATCTTAAACCGGACCGACTATAGACCCAATACTTTGAGATGAAAAGCAGATGTGTACTTCAGTTTTTTTACTTCTTATCAGCAATCATTTTATCAAAAGCACAAGATATGGTCGGACCGGGTCTCTACTGTTTTACATCGATTCGTGGTAACGTACAGACGCGTATTTCCTTTCTGCACGAAGACACAGTCGGCGTGCGCTCCTTGTACCTCACCATCTGGTCCCAAGATATGAGACTGGTAACATGCACAGTAAACCTCAGTCCACAGATGACAGAAAGATATCACAGTCTCTGCAAGACAAGCAACACACGTGGTCAAGAGGTAAGCTATGGGTTTAATATCAGCAGCATATTATTGGCGCTGCAGAAAGCCGACTGCGCTCACCTCGAAGCTTCCAGTGCGTCACAGCTCACCATACGCACAAGAACAGATGAGACAGAGAGAAAAGCTCGGAGAAAACGCGCCTGGATCTTCCCGGGCACGTTGTGGTGCGGCAGTGGAAGTACGGCGGACGGATATGAAGAATTAGGTGAGACTGCTGAATTCTGGTTTTCTGACATATTTGGCCTGTTTGAGGTTTTCGAGGACTTTGGCGATAAGAGGAGACAAGTGAGTTGTAGTTCCCTGGTGTTTGTAATCTCCAGCAGTGCTTACAGAAAGCCTCGTGAAAGAACATTTAAAATCCAAACCTCTCAAGCTGCTTGTCGCTAAAATCACCTCAATTAAAAGAACTAATATCCCTGTCATTTTCTAGACATACCAGAAAGTGTTCTCACTGATAGCAATAAGGATTTAAATTGAAATGAGAATAAAATGAAACTCACTTCGGCTTATATTACTGACCACTATGTCCCAATTAAAGCTACTTCTGGCTTCTCCCTTATTCAAAAGGGGAAACCTATTTCTTTTGCAGAACACAATACAGTCAAAAATGCTTGTAGTAATTCAGAAATAATGCCATTTCCTAGTTTGTCCAGCAGGGCAGCTCCACAGTGCTGGACCCTGGCAACTTTTAGCTAGGCTGAGATCATTACAGTTTTTCTCAGTTGCTTTGGTGCATTTCTCACAACAGAATTGATCTCTGCACCACTACTAAGGCTCTTCTCAAAACAATTAGTGCAAACCGCAAAACATGGTGGATAACTTGCAAAAGTGAGTCACTTCATCAAAAAGAAAAGTCAGTTGTTCAAAAGCAAGTCAGTAGCTCAAAATAAGTAGTCAATGCTTCAAAAGCAAGTCCCTTAATCAAAACAGATAATATATTCATCAAAAGCAAGTACTTATATCAAAGTGTCAGGGCTGTCACAATTACAATTCATTACACCAGCACCTTTGGTCACAAAATCAAATGGTTTGAACATGTTCTCATTGTGACGGATTTCTTTGTAGATGCTTCCCAATGACATGTCAAGTCTGGACAGCATGCATGGCATGTTGAAAACCATAAATTGTAAAGGAAAATTACAGTTTTTCTCAGTCGCTTTGGTGCGTTCCTCAGAACACCATTAACATTTGCACAGCAGTTAGTGCATTTCCCAAAACAATTAGTGCAAACTGCAAAACCTAGTGGATAGCCTGCAAAAGCACGTCACATGCACAGAATTGATTATCCATACCTCAAAAGCAAGTATCCATGTCAATGAAACTGTCAGTGCCATCAAAATGAAAAGTCTTGACACCATCTTTATGAACAAGATAGTCAAATGGCATTGTCATGTTTCCACTATGACAGTTTATAATTTCAGTGTTTCCCATTGCAAAAACAATTGGTGACATCTGAAAATGCTGACGACAGCACTATGGCCTACCTGTACAGCCATCTGAAATGTGCAGTAAAGTCACTGTAGATGTTATGGGAGTCTTGGGAGTAACTGAGACACTGAATACGTACGTTTCACATTTCCATTGTGTAGAAGTGTTTGTAATTACTTTTACAGCTTAACCAGGACAAGACTGAAGTTTTACAGTTTTTCTCAAATGTTAAAACACAAAAGCCAATCCTGTAACCCAAATGACCAGTAGTCTAAACACATTTACTAAATGTAGCCACCATATTCCAGTACCATAAACACATGTCACATGAAGACACAATTCACAAAACACAACCCTCTGTACTCATAAATCTAAACACATTTTTCCTTGCTAAAACACATGTTGCAAAACAACTCTGCTCATATCCTCAAATGAAAGCCCATGTGATGCAAAATGCTTGCCACAGTCACCAATCTTTGAACACAGGGAACACACCTGGCGTCATTCACTACACACAATGACTCAAAATTGAAGACACTTGTTGCTAATGCTGTACCCACATGTAAAAGCAAGTTCAGAGTGCACAGTATGCTGAAGGTTCCAAACAAACACAATGGATGAAGGCAGAGTCAGGGGAAGAGGAATTTGATGCAGAGGAGGGAGATAAGATAAGATAAGATAAGATAACCTTTATTAGTCCCACACGTGGGAAATTTGTTTTGAGAAGAGCTGGCCCTGGAAGAAGAGGAGCAGGCCAATGAGGAAGAGGAGTTCAAATGAGAGGAGGAAGAGGAGCGACCAACGAGGAAGAGGAGAAGGCCAACATGGGAGAGGAGAAGGTCCAGGAGGGAGAGCAAGACAACCTCGCACCATCATTACGGACGAGATGCGAGCAACAGCTCAGCGACATGATGCCGCACAGTGATTGTGGTGTGTGTGTGGTGTGAATAACGTAAATAAAAAAACTTCACACCCTGTTCATGTTTTCAAGATTACTGTTGTGTGCAATAGATTCTGTTTTTGCATTGAGTTGTGTTACAGTAGTGTACGTACATGCAGGATTTTCTATAGATTTATACTACTCATATGAAACTCACAAATCTAAATGCCTAATCCTCTGCAGAGATCTACGACGATCCGTTACTGTATAGTTTCTAAAATATGCATTGGCAGTTATGGAACAAAGAACCTTCTCACAAATTGAGCATTGTGTTTTCAATTGTTTTGCTGTAGTGTGTAATGCTGTGTATAGTGTTTACAGTTTTGACAGCTTCGAGCTGCTCTCTTGGTGTGGGAGTTTGAGTTTTGCAGTGGGAAGGTGTGGTTGTGTTTATGTAGCTTTAGAGAAGGGTGTTGTGTTTGGACATTGGGGGACCTGGTGGTAACGTTTGTGAAATGTGTTTTAGCATTTGAGAAAAACTGTAATTGTCGGTCCTGAGGCTCAGAGAGAGAAACTCTTGTCTAAATTAGAGGCATTTTCACTATGTCCTTCGCTACAAGTGAAAAACCTGGGTGTTATTTTTGACTCTGAGCTTGGTTTTATCCCACATGTTAAACATGTAACCAAAATTGGATTTTATCATCTAAAAAATATAGCCAGAGTCCGCCCTATTCTCTCTCGGGCCAACACGGAGATGCTGATGCATGCTTTTATTACCAGTCGCATTGATTACTGTAATGCCCTGCTCTCTGGTCTTCCTAAGAAGAATATTTCAACTTTACAACTCTTGCAAAACTCGGCAGCTCGTGTGCTGACGAAGACCAGAGGGCGGGCCCACATTACACCGGTTTTAGAATCGCTGCACTGGCTCCCCGTGTGTTTCAGGATCGATTTTAAAGTTCTTTTATTGGTTTTTAAATGTCTTAATGGTCTTGGGCCTTCTTATCTCTCAGATCTGCTTTTACCATATGAACCCTCGCGGACCCTGAGGTCCTCTGGTACTGGCCTATTGATTGTCCCTAAAGTCAGGACACATACTCACGGAGAGGCAGCTTTTCAGTGGTATGGTCCTCGTCTGTGGAACAGCCTGCCGGAGGAGCTCAGGGCCGCAGAGAACGTACATGTTTTTAAGAACAGGCTCAAGACCCACCTTTTTAATTTAGCTTTTACTTAGCGTTTATTTATTTTTTATGCTTATTTATTCTATCCTGTTATTCTATTATTAATTTAGGATTTACCTAATATTTTTTGATTTTATTCTTATTCATTTTTTAATCTTCTTACTCTATTTATATTTATATTTATATTGTATCCTGTTCTTATTTATTTTATCATTTTACCCTGTATATATCGTATTGCGTCATATCTCCAGTGTTTCCTCGGAGGGCGCTCTCTGCACCGGGGCTGTTATTGACCGTGGCTGCTGGGTCTCTGGGGTCCTCTCAGCCTGGTTGGGGGGCTCCTTGGCCTCCCTCCTGCTGTGTGCCCAGCCCGGAGGCTGCGGTCTGTGACCGGCTCCCGGTGCAGACTGCTCTCTGTTATAATGTTTCCTCACTTGGCTCATGCAAGCCCAGCCCAATTTTTACTCTTTAAGTGTGCGCGTGTGTGTATGTGTGTGTGGGTGGAGGTGGGGGGATATATGTGTATTGAGAGTGTGGGGAGTGAGTTGGAGGGTGGGGTGGGCTGCTTTTAACTATGTAAAGCACTTTGTGCTACATTTTTTCTGTATGAAAAGTGCTTTATAAATAAAGATTGATTGATTGATTGATTGATTGATTGATTGATTGATTACAGTTTTTTACAGACGCTAGGACACATTTCTCAATACTTAGGTCACTTTTGCAAAACTCCTCACACAGTGAGCACAACAGAAGTCTATGTGGGCCAAACTGAGGATCAGTTATCATTGTTTTGGCACAAAATGCATTCAATGACTACATCTCTCAAATTTCATGAATTATTTTCTCACTCAGACACAACAACTGCCAAAAATCTTTGTACGTACAGGACATTTTGCATATACTTACATACTGTTTTCAAAACTGTTAAACTTATGGCCAAAACAATAACACAATGCAAAACTTAAAAAGACAGCAAAATTCAACAGCAATATTTTATTGAAACATATTTTAAATCTAAAAATGCAGTTTAACCAGCCACAGCTTATTCTCATTGTAAATGAACATCTACACAGGTGTTACTCCTTCAATTTTTCAACTCCTTCAATTCTGGCATGCCAGAAGATTCTTTCCTAGGTGTATTGCCCTAGATGGCATAAGATGTGATGTGGATGAGAACCTGTGGCCAAATGGAGAAGACCGAGTAGAATAGCATTACTATTGTATGTGTATCAGTGGATGGTGTGTATACAAATTCTTGTATTTTGGGATTACTTAGTGCAAAAAAATAAAAATACATAAACAAATATTAACGAATTCTGCATGATGTCTGATTCATTCCAGTAACATATATTGAAATTCTAAACAGAGATGTGTCCTTGTTTTACACAAGAAAACACTGTGTAATGCTACATGTTGTTAGTGTTTTTTAGGTCATTGTTTTGTGGGTGACAAAGTGTGTTTGTTGGCTGTCAACCTTTGCTAGTGTTCTGGAAGAATGAGTTTATTTGAGACCTGAATAAAGTGTTTTGGTAGTTGTAGTGCATTTTGAATGTGAAATGAACTGCTTTGCCAAGCTGAAGGTCAGTTAGGAGAATTGTGTGAAGAGTTTTGCAAAAGTGACCTAAGTATTGTAAAATGTGTCCTAGCGGCTGTAAAAAACTGTAATCCTACAGAATTGTGCAAAAGAAAAATATGCTACAGTCACTTGTTCACTGTAGAATACATGTAAACATAAAATCACCCATTTGGTAGAGCTGTGCACTAATGTGAACAATAAACAGCACATGTAACAGTACAGTAAATCATTCTGGCACATCCAGACGTTCCTGTCTGTCTGGCCACATATTTTCATCTACATCACAACAGATGTTATCCCTCGCAATGCAGCGAGGAAAGTATCTCCTAGAGTGGCGAATCCATCCTCTGCAGGACCCTGCTGTGATGTCGTCACATGCTGCATCCATGGCTGCTAGCAGGGCCATTTGCTCATGTGGATGCCGGTCATAAACTTTCCACCTCCAGGCAGAGAAAAACTCCTCAATTGGATTAAGGAATGGGGAATATGGAGGGAGATATTCAACCAGAATTCTGTCATGTGCTGCAAACCACTCTCTGACCTGATGGGAGTGGTGAAAACGGACATTATCCCAGACAACAACATACTTGCTGAGTTGGCCTCCACCTCTCTCATTCTCAGGGACTAGGTCCCTGTAAAGAGTGTCTAAAAATGTCAGGAGATGTTGGGTATTGTATGGACCAAGAAGGGGGATATGGGTGAGGACGCCGTTGTCTGAGATGGCTGCACACATGGTAATATTCCCTCCGCGCTGACCAGGGACTTCAGTGGTTGCCCTCTGTCCAATGCGATTCCTTCCACGCCTTCTGCCTTTGGCCAGATTGAAACCTGCCTCATCAACATATATGAATGTGTGCAGTGTTTCCCTGGCTTCCAGCTCCAGTACACGCTTTAGAGAGAGACAGAAATGCAATGTCACAATATGCCTGTGTACAGTAACAAACAGTATGCATGCATTTGGTAAAACACATTGTAGAGTATGTGCTGTGGAATTGCAAGTGTACTGCATGAAACTACGAAGTACTGTAAAACAGTTTGCAGTGCAGAACATAGAAGACCAGCTTTACCTGCACATACTGGTGACGGATCTCCTTCAACCTGTCACTGTTTCGTTCAAATGGCACTTTATACAATTGCTTCATGTGGATTTCATTTTTCTTGAGTACTCTGTCAATTGTTGAAATTGAAACAGATTCAATATTGCCAAATACCGTGTAATTCTCTATGACAGCGCTTTGTATTTCTCTCAGCTTTATTGCATTGTTTGCAATGACCATTGCACAAATGGCTTCTTCTTGCTGTGGGGTAAAAAGGGGCCCTCTTCCGCCTCCGCGAGGTTGTCTTACAATCCTATGTGGTGCAGAGTGAACTTTTTGTGAAATTGCAAATACAGTACAGTAACATGTGATGTGTCTGAGATGGCACAGTACAGTACAGTGTATTACTGTTTGCATACCTGCATACCTAAACTTTCACACGCCTCCTCATGAGTGACAGCTGTAATTCACCTGAGATCAATTGTTCAATTTCTGAGACATTTCCAGGAAAAATGATACAGAAAGGTATAGGATTTGCTTGACAGATGGCCAATATTTGGCATGTGATAACTAGTTCAACAATTTTGTGTGTGATGACTCAAGCAATGGATGTATGACTATTAGTTTTATTGGGAACGACTATTCAGCATCCATAGGTATGATTACTTTTGACTGACATGACATAAGCAAATGGAAATGTCAGAAAGCAGCAGGGAAATGTATGGAAGCAACTGATTCATGTCCAAAATCATTTGCAATTTGTTCAGAGGGAGGAGAAATTGCTACTATGATGTGCACAAATGACTGAGTGTTGTGGAGGTTGAACTAATAGTTATGAGAATTTCAATTCTGATCTGAGAAACGCACCAAATCGACTGAGAAAAACTGTAAGCGCAAACATGCTTACAGTAATTGTTACAGGACTATTATTCAAAACTCCTTTCTTTACAGCATTACTGTATTGTACCACAGCACACTATGCCACACCTGGGCCAAGTCTGCGCTTCAGTTACAGTACGTATATATGTAAAGATCTATAAGGTCATGTCCTAATGCAAGTCTCCTGTATGACTATGAAAGTGCAGAGCAAATTAGTTTGTGCTGAATAACTACATTACAGTATGCTCACCTGTTTTCCCAACAAAATGTCTGAATAATAGAACTTACAGTAGTTCTCCCAACATTTGGCTGCACCCTTCGACCAGCCTCGGCCATTGTGAGGCCATGGTTTATCACATGATCCACAAGTGTTGCCCTGATTTCGTCAGGAACGTGTCTATGTGGTTGGCCTCTTCTTACGCGGTTTTGTCCTCCACTGAGCCTCACCCCTCTTCCACAAGGCTGACGTTCCATGTTCTGCAGTTTTGTAGCTTCTGTATGCACCTCATGCCAATCCTGTCTGTTGGTTTACATTATATATATATACTTGTAGCGTAGGGGATACTGTAACGCGATTCACCTGTGACTGGGTAGAAGAGGCTTTTCATTGGTTGCAAGTAAGAGTAACACACACCAATTTTCATTAGTGTGAGATAAGGTTCACCTGAGAAAAGTAATTTATGGAGATTTTCATGGAAACTCCTTAAAAATAGGGTTTTCAAAATGGGTGTACAAATTGTTTGACAAGATGTTCAACAATTTTGAGTGCACTGACACAAGCAATGAAATGAAGACTATTAGTTGTAAGGACAATGACTATTCAGCCGGTACAAGTATAAATAATTGTGACATTCATGATAAAAGCAAGGAGATAGTGATGAATAGCAAGTCAAAAGTGACCATTCTTTAGATATTTGTACTTACTCAACTGCTTCATGTCCAAAGGCATTTGCCTTTGGACGAAATGAGCATGAAACCGCCACAAGGTTGTGCCAAAACGACTACATGTTGTGGAGGTTGAACTAACTATTGTGCAAAGTTTAATTCTGTTGTGAGAAATGCACCAAAGCAACTGAGAAAAACTGTAAACTGAGATGGTATAGGACAGAACAAAATAGACATTATTTTTATCAAACACTCTTATCAGCACGTATGCAGGTATGACTCCCACATAGGAGTACATCAGATGGCCTCATAGTCGATAACCTTTGCTATGTAAACCTATACTGAGTCAAATCTCAGGCCAGATTGTGCCCTTTGTTTATCATGTTTATCACCCTTAGATGCCAATATAAGAATAATGGATTTCTTTTTGTTTTTTAACTATAAAATGTGATATAGCTGTTTTACCCTCCCCCCAAAATAATCACTCATATACTTAGATTCCAAACATCTAATTAAGAGGTGCTTGATATTTTTATATGATAGTCACATCAAAAAGATGTGGCTCAGGGTTTTGTTTTGTTTTTAATTTAATTGAAAATCTTGTGACCCATACATTTTTAATTTTCAAATAACTGCCTTTGAAGTCTGCAGCTTTTTCTTTCAAATCAGGTATGTGATCTTTTGCTTGAAAAAAAGCTTTGCTTCCAAGCAAAGTGCCCTTTGATGTGTGATTAAATCCTGCACACAGGGATGTTTGAGGGTACAGACAGATGCTGCCGTGAGCACGACCACTGCCTGCAGATCATCCCGGCCTTTACGGTGAATTATGGAGTGTTCAACCGCAACCTCTTCACCGTCTCACACTGTGAGTGTGACCAAAGGTGAGCGTCAGAACACACCCACCGGGCATCTTTAACACAGAGGCAGGATTCCAAGTATTCATCGCCTCAAGGGAAACTCCTGCAACCACTAATTCACTTTCCACCCCCTGACATCGCCACATACTGCCCTGGCTGGCATGGAAAGTCAGGTAAAGGCAGATTTGCTCAAAGGCTGAATTTATCAGTATTAATGCCTTCTTAAACTTCCGACTAATAAACTCGGAGGAAAGTTCCTATCGTGTCATGTTGGCAGGGTGCCAGTAAACGCAAACCGATTTAAGTAGACGAGCCCGGGGCCATGTGACATAACTGTTTATAAAGGGGTAATAAATGCATCACTGCGCTCACCCCTCCAGATAAACTGATTTCAAGAGTGAACACGCTGCTCTGCAGTATTTGGAGGGCATTCCATTCCTTATACATATTATGTATGTGCTGTGATTTTATTTTGTAAAATCATCCAGTCTTGACAAGTCTGTGTGTACTTTTTGGTGTTCATCCCAAAGAAGCACACGGATGTGGTTATAAAATGTTTGGGAATAGTCAAACATGACGAAACACTTGCCATTCGTGTGTTTATTGACTGGACTGCTTTTTGAACTTTGACTCACCTCGTTCTTTTTTCTGCCTCTAACTAGGTTTCGACAGTGCCTTCTGGACGTGAATGATAGCATTTCTAATATGGTAGGCTACAGCTTCTTCAACATCCTCCGGATTCCCTGCTTTGAGCTCAAGCAGCAGAGGCGGTGCACTGAGATGTACTGGTGGGGGATGTAAGAGAGGCACAGACACTGTTGCTTGATACTTTGACTGCATATTATTAGACACAACAGTTGCTCAGTACCATAGAAAAGGGGTTGTTCTGTGAACAGTGTTGGTATGGTTGCTTTGGAAGCCTGAGTGGCAGATGCACTTCTGCAGCTTGTATTACAGTTTTTCTCAAATGTTAAAACACAAAAGCCAATCCTGTAACCCAAATGACCAGTAGTCTAAACACATTTACTAAATGTAGCCACCATATTCCAGTACCATAAACACATGTCACATGAAGACACAATTCACAAAACACAACCCTCTGTACTCATAAATCTAAACACATTTTTCCTTGCTAAAACACATGTTGCAAAACAACTCTGCTCATATCCTCAAATGAAAGCCCATGTGATGCAAAATGCTTGCCACAGTCACCAATCTTTGAACACAGGGAACACACCTGGCGTCATTCACTACACACAATGACTCAAAATTGAAGACACTTGTTGCTAATGCTGTACCCACATGTAAAAGCAAGTTCAGAGTGCACAGTATGCTGAAGGTTCCAAACAAACACAATGGATGAAGGCAGAGTCAGGGGAAGAGGAATCTGATGCAGAGGAGGGAGAAGAGCTGGCCCTGGAAGAAGAGGAGCAGGCCAATGAGGAAGAGGAGTTCAAATGAGAGGAGGAAGAGGAGCGACCAACGAGGAAGAGGAGAAGGCCAACATGGGAGAGGAGAAGGTCCAGGAGGGAGAGCAAGACAACCTCGCACCATCATTACGGACGAGATGCGAGTAACAGCTCAGCGACATGATGCCGCACAGTGATTGTGGTGTGTGTGGTGTGAATAACGTAAATAAAAAAACTTCACACCCTGTTCATGTTTTCAAGATTACTGTTGTGTGCAATAGATTCTGTTTTTGCATTGAGTTGTGTTACAGTAGTGTACGTACATGCAGGATTTTCTATAGATTTATACTACTCATATGAAACTCACAAATCTAAATGCCTAATCCTCTGCAGGGATCTACGACGATCCGTTACTGTATAGTTTCTAAAATATGCATTGGCAGTTATGAAACAAAGAACCTTCTCACAAATTGAGCATTGTGTTTTCAATTGTTTTGCTGTAGTGTGTAATGCTGTGTATAGTGTTTATAGTTTTGACAGCTTCGAGCTGCTCTCTTGGTGTGGGAGTTTGAGTTTTGCAGTGGGAAGGTGTGGTTGTGTTTATGTAGCTTTAGAGAAGGGTGTTGTGTTTGGACATTGGGGGACCTGGTGGTAACGTTTGTGAAATGTGTTTTAGCATTTGAGAAAAACTGTACTCATATGAAACTCACAAATCTAAATGCCTAATCCTCTGCAGAGATCTACGACGATCCGTTACTGTATAGCTTCTAAAATATGCATTGGCAGTTATGAAACAAAGAACCTTCTCACAAATTGAGCATTGTGTTTTCAATTGTTTTGCTGTAGTGTGTAATGCTGTGTATAGTGTTTACAGTTTTGACAGCTTCGAGCTGCTCTCTTGGTGTGGGAGTTTGAGTTTTGCAGTGGGAAGGTGTGGTTGTGTTTATGTAGCTTTAGAGAAGGGTGTTGTGTTTGGACATTGGGGGACCTGGTGGTAACGTTTGTGAAATGTGTTTTAGCATTTGAGAAAAACTGTACTCATATGAAACTCACAAATCTAAATGCCTAATCCTCTGCAGAGATCTACGACGATCCGTTACTGTATAGCTTCTAAAATATGCATTGGCAGTTATGAAACAAAGAACCTTCTCACAAATTGAGCATTGTGTTTTCAATTGTTTTGCTGTAGTGTGTAATGCTGTGTATAGTGTTTACAGTTTTGACAGCTTCGAGCTGCTCTCTTGGTGTGGGAGTTTGAGTTTTGCAGTGGGAAGGTGTGGTTGTGTTTATGTAGCTTTAGAGAAGGGTGTTGTGTTTGGACATTGGGGGACCTGGTGGTAACGTTTGTGAAATGTGTTTTAGCATTTGAGAAAAACTGTAACATGCCTTAAACTCTGCCAGTAGGTCTTTAATTTCCACTGTGTCACTATCGTTATCTTCCTCAAAAGCTAGGATCTATTTAAGTAAAGTAAGAAAATAAGAAATGATAAGAAATGTGCTGAGCAGAATGTTTTTTTAACGTTTTGAAAATGGTTCTCCTTTACGTTCTTTTGTTGTAACAAGTCTTTGTACTCTCTCTATAGGTGCAAAGTAGCCAAAGAAGCTCCATATGCTGTCTTCAAAAGCCCCCTCCCCTACAACACCTCTGATGCTGAGCAAAAATATGCGGACACTGACACCAACAAGTTACCAAGTAACAAGGAGCAGCATGTAACTCAAAGCCCCCCTCGCAGAAAGTCATCTAAAACTCAGCATCAGTGTAGATTCAGAGACCCACCCAGAGGAGACACTTTCCACCGCAGACGGACAAAAGCAAGAGGATGCAGAAGACGCCATAAACCTCATGGAGCAGCACCTTCACAGTTGCCTCCAACATCAAAGGCACACGCCACTGCTTCGTCAGTGGAAACAGGTCTTTTAAAGATTTCTAAAAGTAGCTTACAGAGTAAAGAAAGCGAGAAAAGCCAGCATATCAAAGTGGGCCTGTCAGATTACTCCACACTGAGACGCCGAGATTCACCACAGCTCAGCTCAAATTCTGATCTGCAGAGTTCATCTACAGCACCATCACCTTTAACACAGATGCCAGAACTTCAGCCGCACCAAACAACAGCCGCAGTGACCAAAACCAACAAAAGTCACAAGGACGTTATCAAGAGAAACGGCTGCTGTGGACACAGGAAGCGTGTGAGGGGTGATGCTTTTCAGTCAGGCTGTGAAAGCTGTTTGGAACGAGAAACAAAATCTCATATGAAAACAACTACGGACAGATTACCAATCAAAGTGACTACACTGGGTGTTGAAAAGACAACAAATACACTCACATCAAACACTTTGATAACGGCTACTTTTGCAACACCCATTGCAGCAAAACTAAAAACAGCAGCCCCGCTTAATAAGGATGATGAGCCACAAAAGCAGGTGCACTCCTATCTGCTAATGAATAACTCAAACCAGGGGCTCACAGGTAGCACCACAGCCCAAAGCACCCATACAGAGAGAAGCCTTAAACAAAGTAAAATGTTGCATAAGATAACAGGTGAGTGCGTACAGCTGCTGACAGGGCTATAGCTGCAAGTTAAGCCATTGATTTTCCTCTTTCTTTAATTTTGAGCATCTGAAATGCAATTTAATATTTTAGTTGCTTTTAAAATTAGTCATTTTTCACTTTGGTTGGAAACATTCATGTTCTTCTGGATCAATCCAAATTATTATATTTAATTTTAATTGTAATATTAATGGGATTGAGTTATTAATTACAAAATATACTCAAGAGGGGAGGTTAGAAAGTATGCAAGGTAGTGAGTTGAATGACTGTCAAGGCTATTTTTATTTGTTAGTATATCAGTTAGTTTTCCACATGAGCAGTTTGATTGTAGCTCAACAGAGAAATGTATGTGTTTAAAGAAGAAGTTCAGGATATTATTCTATTAATAATTACCAGGCTGCTCAGCTGTGTTATTAGCTGTCGTTACCGATGGGACAGAATGCTAATCATCATTGTTGCTGACTACAAATTACAAATGCCAAAAAAAGAGGGCTAATCTTTACTAGAAAATAGCAGCATCAGTAACCAGCAAATATACCCAGTTCTGTAAAGAAATCTGAGTACACTCATAAATATATATGCACATATTTTTGCTCCTGTAGATAGCCAGCTCCTGTGTGAAAGCCTCAAACATCTGGACTACTGTAAATTCAAAATCCCTCCTTTGAAAAAAAGATATGGCCTCCAGAACATGGAGTCGAAGACCGCCTATCACTGTGACTGCACCAGCCGGTAACAATTTTATTTATATGACATAAGTGTTGCATTATGTTTTGCATGTTCTATGTTCACATAATTGTATGTTATACACCTATGCAGCATTCAGGCGTATTCAGGCGGCCTATTTTACAAAGGAAGTTAGCTGCCCCGATCAAAGACTGGACAATGTGTTTTTTAATAAAGGTTTATTAATGATTAAATAATAATAATTATAAATCTGATTTCTACTGGGCCGAAGGTCATTTTACACACAGAAGTTAAAAACCAGGACGTAGGTGAGGAGCAGTATTTCTTCTGCAAGCTGTAGGACTTGACTGGGAGCCAGTGGAGGCACATGAGGGTGGGGGTGATGTGGGAGTTCTGAACATGGCTCAAATAGGCAGACGAGCTAGGACAGCATTTCAGTGGTCCAGGCGGGAGCAGGAGGTGATAAAGGCATGAAATGTAAGGAGGTACTGAGTTTAACCAAATTGCCCCTTAATAAGATTGCCCCCTGTTCTGCTGCTGTTTATGGCTGTAGAACAGATAAATAATCATGAAAAAAATTTACGATGTCAACACATTAAAAAGTAATCCTAGCTTCACAGCTTGGGAATTACTTCATTCACGATTGTTTTATTTAATACACCAGTAATCTTATCCCTGGAATTAGCGTTATGACACCGTCAAATGAGGTTACGGAAATACGAGCCTTACACAGCTGTGAATTAATTCAACCGAAATCACCCCGATAATCTAATGACTGTAGCAGCGGTATCATTAAAGACCAGTGGAACTATAATATTGGTTAAAATAGGAAACCATCCAAAATAAGTACTGCGTTGCTGTTGCAATACTGGAAATAGCTGTAACTCTGTCTCCATCAGAGTCCACATTTTCTGTGATGGCAGGAGGGACGGCACACTGTAAGATGCATATTTTCCAATACCAAGTATTTGTTTATTTATAAACTAAAAGATTATGGTTTAACTTCAGTTGCAGGCAAGATTCCCTTTGGGTTTACACCAGAAAGGGAATCCTACCCAATGTGGGTGACATGTGGAAAGGGAGCAGCCAAAAAATACTTACCGTGGAACAGTCTTGAGCCACCACTTATTTCTTTTTGTTTTGTGCCAAGGAATCAAACTTTAATTTTTTTTTAAATGGTCTTGAAGAATACTTTTGAGCAGGTGTTGTGACTACATATAACAGAACACTTAGAAAGAATCAATTTTAAGTGGTATCTTTAGACCACTTGTGAGTAACATTTTTCCCATTTCTATTAATGAAAATCTTCAAAGATAACCCAGTTTAGCAGGACTAAAAAAAGCATTTTCGCACCAACAAGGTGATTACCAAAGCACTTTTCGCCAAATCTCAACATATTTCCACATGGAGGTTAATTCATGAAATCACAAACACCAAAATGTATGGACAGAATTTGATCCGCCATGCAGTACCCTCTGATTGGTAATGGTTTCATTTGTCATCATGACGATAATCCCAAACACATTGCCAATACAATAAAAGCATGCCTGGATCGAGGTATGTCATTTCTTGTTAGAATAAGGCACAGTGTGCATACATTCATGGTTTTAATATGATATTTGATATGTTTATATTGGATTATGGACTTTGCTGCCTACTACATGGTAGGAATACAGTATTTTTCTTCATAACTATTTATAAAAATGTAATGTTTTTTTTTTTTAACCTATATCTCTGAGATCACACGTGGAGAGATATAAATGATATTATTCCCTTTCTGAAATTTTTCTTGCTCTACTGTATGTCTAACTGGTTTCCTACAAGTGATCTTATTGCCTTACATACAAGAATTAACTTGTCACTTGTCCTTTTTGTCAATTTTACAGCTTGGCTGTTCAGATTGAAAGCCTCAAGCGACCAAGCATTCTGCATTCTCTCATGCTGCATTTCGTCTCTCAGCATTGCTTTACACTGCCAAACAAGGAAAAATGCCACGGCAAAAAAAGGTTTTAAGCTCCAATATGCTTATTCGCATTAATCTCTAACACTTTTCGGTTAAAGCAGTACCAGCCCCTTGTCTAATATGTTCACTCAGTTTGCCTGTAACAGATTACTGTGCTGAGTTCTCTTGCTGATATTTTTATGTCTTTTTCCCTAGCTGTTCTAGAGGCTTCACTAAAGCCTCTGACCTACATCAAGTGCTTAAGAAGATAGAGGAAAAAGACTCTGCTGGGGTGCGAATTTCAGGCACTGACAGAAAAAGAGGGATTCCTGTTCGCCTTTATAAGCGATGCCTGAGGCTAGAAAGCGGAGCTGATATTATGGCACGGTTCAGATGACTGTAGAATAAGCTGCTATGTGCAGTAACAATAAATGTTATAAGCTTTAGATTTCACGCAGGCTTTGCTCTTTCTCCCTGATGGTGGAAAATTGCAGCATTTTAAGAAGTAAGGCCCTCGACTAGCAAAGTATGGTCTTATAAATGTAATTACATTCTTATAAATGTAAGTTAGCGTTTGCATGTGGACTTGCAAATGATTGGATTGTGGAATGAAAACATAATTAAATCATTTTATTGTTTCTGTTTGATTTTGAATTGATTTTAAATTCACTCTGTCATCTGCACTGTATATTGTATGACTCAGTGAGGGAAAAAACTAGAATAAAGAGATAAAGATTAAAGCTACAAACCCACCAAATCATGGAAAAGCATTGAGTCAGTAAAGGAAGAATTCAACATTTTAATTATTGTCATGTCTACATTAAAACTTCACAACTTCCTTAGAAAGAACAACAGCTGATTTGCCTTCCCGCATGCAGCAGCTGTAAATCAAAAAATTTAAGTGCTTGAATATTCAGCCACTGGCTCTTTCTTTAGAGGAATAAAAGTCAGTAGAAGCAAGACAGAATGCATGTCTATGAATGAGATGGAGTCAGGTATAACAGTGAAGCTACGAGGAGCCAGTGAAGGTGGACAAGTTTAAATACCTAGGGTCAAGAAGAGAGTGGAGCTGGTTCAGGCTGGTTCAGGGGTGGTTTGTGACAGAAGGATAGCAGCAAGAGTAAAGGGGAAGGTTTACAAGATGGCAGTGAGACCTGCTATGAGGTATGGTTTGGAAACAGTGGCACTGACAAAAAGAAAGAAGGCTGAGCTGAAATGTTAAGACTGTCTTAGAGGGACAGCTTAGATTGGGAGGTCTGGAGACAAAGAGGCAAATCTGACATGGTTTGGACATGTGTAGAGGAGGGCTAGCAGCTATACTGGACAAAATTTGTTGTCTCCAGCCAGGCAGGAGGAAAACAGGAAGACCACAGAGAAAGTTCATGGATGTAGTGAAAGAGCACATTCAAAAGGTTGTTGTGACAGAGGAGGATGTTAGGGTTAGGGTGTGATAGAGGCAGATGGCACTAATAATAATAATAATAATAATAATAATAATAATAATAATAATAATAATAATAATAATAATAATAATAATAATAATAATAAATTGATTTTTTTTAAAGATCTTTAAATTAAATAATAAATGTGCCTTTGTCATTTCACAGCTGTGATAAGATGTGGTTTTAGATACCAAAATAAATGACTTTAGACAGCTTTTATTTTAGCACGCGGTGCATTCTGGGAGCGGTTAGTTGGCCTTGGAAACATGGCGTCGCACTGACAGCTTGGTGACTCTCATTATCTTCTCCAGGCACTGACAGATACCGGGCCATTAGTAGAGCTGCTTGCAGTCGGGTTGTAGCCGTGACATGAGAGTACTACAGGTTCACTTTGCGTCTTGAAAAGACTGTCGTTTAGACGGTGCGACGCAATAACGGATTTAGCACGGCTGTCACGCCCACTCTGCTCGGTAACGCTATAACGATACCGTACGGTAAGTTAGCTCCGCTTCAGCTAACTGAGCCAGACAGCTAGCAGCCGCTGTTAGCATGACCAGAGCACCCATGTAATGTAAAGAACACCTGCCACTACAACTCGCCCGCTGACTGGCACTCGTCAAGTTAGCTTGTCTCCCTTGTCAAACACTACCATTAGATAAGACCTCGGCGCTGACGGCCGTTATGTTATTGTGAGTCGCTATCAGGCTAGCTAGGGCGTTTCTGTCATCTGTCACTGAATTTTTAATGTTCGACCCCTTTGGCTACGCTGTCGGAGGGGAGAGCGATGGGCTCCGGGGCTGTGGATTCGTCCCAGTGGCTTTCGGTGAAGGAGGAGACCATTTTTCTCCACGACGGTCTCATTCGGGTCACAGATCTGGCCGAACTGCCCAGTGAAATTGGAGTATCGGAGCAGGGGGACACCGAACAAGAGGTGGGTAAAAGCCATCGCTCTTTTTTCCAGCTCAGTTTCTCTCTCACACACACACATGCAAACAAACATAAAGAGCTGTATACAGGAACATTTGTGTATATATGAGATCAGTGTGTCTTTTTGTTTATTTAATGTAAGAATTAGTTTTGACTGTCACCTGAAACACACCCTCCGTAATAACGGTAGTGCAGACGTTTGCAAGTTTCCTGTCCTGCTAAATTTACCATCAAGGTAACCGAGAGCCGTGTCAACTCAATTCCTGCCCCTTCCTTCAAAATATAACCTATTACAAACATGGTAAATTTCATTTCTAAAATCTCTAATGTTACGTAGTGTCTTTCTTCTAGTATATTAATGTGGAAGTCATATTGATTTGGTACTTAATATTGTACTCAGTGTTGAGCTAATATGTCAATTAGAGGTGTACTTCAGGTATCAAGCTACACAGCTCCTACTTTTTTTCACTTAAACACATGCATGTATGCCTTTATTTTTCCTGACTAGATCTTGGCTTATTTAGTGCATAGTAAACAGATTTAGTCTTTGTAAAGGTGACATAGCTGCTCTTTCCTTGAGAAGTGTTTTTATGGTCATTGTCAAACGCAGGGGAAAAACAGTTCTCATCTCTCCTGCTCTGAATCTTGTTCTCGAAGCACAAAACAAGCTATGTTTTGCAGACTCTATTGTTTACCAAATGTTTAAGCTTTTAAAACGACTTTTATTTTGAAAGTCTCATCCCATAACCGGAAGAATCAATGTTGTTAGATGACCAGAAACTTTACAGTGATTCTGATGGAAACAACGAGCTAACACCGCATATTTACATACTCGATATTTCCCTACTGTGCCTTGTTTTGAATCTAGCAGGATCCACCAGACCGTGGAGAATATTTGCGGCAGTCTTCATGTCACATGTTCATGAGCTGGGGTCTAATTTGTGCTCGGAGTTGCTTGTTGATGAGTAGTAGACTAACAGACAGTGATGGTTACTGGCTTTAAACAAGCAAACTTCATGATAAAGTGGGAATAGTTATGAATTGTGTGCTGAACTTAACCTTTACAAGAGTTCATACTTGCATTTCAAGGCTTTCACTTACAGATGCTTTAAAGCATATTTCTGTGTTACACCTTAATGCAGCTGTTTTTCTTAGCTTTATAGTGTACATATTTATTATTGCAATCTGCACTATTCTTACAAAATATCAGTTTTACATCTATCTATCTATCTATCTATCTATCTATCTATCTATCTATCTATCTATCTATCTATCTATCTATCTATCTATCTATCTATCTATAACATTTTAATTAAAATGTATGTTTCCAAATTCCTTGCTTAGATCTTTTGGATCTGAAAAAAAAAGATCAATAAACTGAATATTTGTTTATATGATGTTATCTTTACTCTTGTACTAATAGCCACAAAACAGGTTTGTTTTTGTGAATGTTTAATTACAGTCACAATGGGCTAGGCTTATATGAAGAAAGGCCACCAAATCAAACTCATGAATCTGTACATGCAGCTTTTATGTTTTCTGTTAGTTCAAACTATGTCCCAAATAGCTGCATTACCAGTTTATCCTTGATCACCTGGTTTTGGGGTAGGCCTTGGTAGGCACCAAAACTTTTCAAATACAGAATAGTCTCTGCATAGTGGAAGAAGCAGTTTATTAGCACAATTCCACACACCATGTTCTTAACACTAGAGGTGCCTGTGTTAGAAACACAACATTTCCAGAGCCTTTCTTTACTACTGAGTTCTCAGGATTCCAGTTTGGAAAATGTTTGTAAGAGTAGAATGCTTAAACTGAGGACTCGGTAAAGCTTCAAAGCAAAACTTTACTTTACTGTAAAATAACCATTCATAATGACCTACAGCAGGGTTTCTTATGATGGACATTTTATGGTAATAAATTCTTCAACTTCCATATTAATTATGAATTAGCACTGATATTGAAAAAAAGAGTATGGTTACATAATGTATAGCGTGATTCATCCTTAACATAAAATGCTAAAACGTGTGTTTTATCAAGCAAAGCCAAAATAGATGAGCTATGTGTAGTAATGCGAACTTTGTATTTATAGTGGGTAGTCCCACTAAATGGTACTAAAACATAAAATAAGAAGACATTCTTGCGTCACTGTTAGGCTCTCAGTTTGTTTGTTTATTTATTCTTGGTAACATTCAGATCCTCCACATTTAAGGCATGTGTCCAGTTTTAAGACTGGCTCGGTCATTCAGTGCCGTTATCGTAGGTGTTGTGATGCTGACTATTTTTATCCGCTTGCAGCAGTTTTTGCAGAGCAAGGTGAAGGCCCAGCATCCAGCTATGGGGTGTTACTGTAACATAAGCAGCGTTTCTGAAATTGAATCAATACAAATTGTGCCTGCTAAATGCTATAATGGATTTTTTTTTTCTAGTCCATGATTCATGTGTAATCAATATCTGAAATGCTGCCTAAGTGCACATGAGGCACATTGTTTCACTTGTGATAGGATATGTGCTTTGCTATCTCTGACCATTACTGCGTAGTCCAAAGACTTGGAAAAACAAGAGCTCCTTCTTTTTTTAAATGATTCGTAGCTAACTAGGGAAATGCTTTATGACCAGATCTTCATAAACCAAATGTATTTCATAAGTCATGTATATACCCCACTTTTGAATGGCGGCGTTTTACATAAGAACAAGATTTTTCGTATTGTTTTTTTTAAAAATTGCCAAATTGAAAAAGATTTTAACATCTTGCTGTTTTTGCAAATAATTCTTAGTTTTTCCGCCAGTAAAATTTGGATGTCACTTGTGTGTAACACAGCTGTGTTATTTAAATTTACGTCAGTAAGAATAAAATTCCTCACTGCTCTCCTCTTTTCTTCCATAGTGTCTTTTCTGTATTCTGATTAAAAGTTTCTGCTGATAAGGAAGATTTCATTTGTTTGTAGCCAGCATTGCCAGGAAACAAAAGACTGTCTCCCATCTCTAAATAATACACTGTTTATTGTTTTCTAAAATGGTCAAGAAAAAAGTGAACAGTTTAATACCTGATTTTTTTCCTCTCTCCCACTACCTTTGCCCTATAGATTCTAACATTTGAGACCAAGAATCCGGTAGAGCTTGCCGAGCGTCTGCGTGCTGTCTGTGGGAATCAGAGCAATGCATATGCCCGTCTGCTGGAGTATCGTCTCAATGCCCTGCGTGGCCTGTGGGGGGCGCAGCGGCAGCTGGCCCTGGAGGAGCAGCAGGAGCGAGAAGGGACTGGAGGGGCTGATGAGGAGACCTTGGCCTTGCTCAAAAGACAAGGTCTGCTCCAGCAACCCGAGCAGGCGCCCTTCACTTCCCGTGTCGGCCTGTTGCTGGTCTTTCCCCTTTTACAGTCCCAAACTCGCAGTGACCCAGCACTCTGCGGTGTCACAGCAGAGGTACTGCTAGCTTGCCTCCGGGACTGCCAGCCGCTGAGCCTTAGCAAAGAGCCCGCTGACTGCCTCAATGGCCTGGAGGGACTGCTATGCTCCTGGCTAGAAGATGGTGCCCAGGAGTCAGGCCCAGTGCATGGACACACTCAGCCGCAGATCCTACAAACGCACAGACAGAGGGAAAACGCTGCTGCTGCACTCGTGGCACTTGCCTGTGCCAGGTGAGACCATCCGTTCCTCCTTGCTGTTCTACCTGCATCCTTCTTAGGATCATTCTGTTTTTGTCTTGTCTTGTCATTTACCATTTGTCTTGTAGACAGTGTGCTGTACTAATGGTATTCACTGAATGATTACATACAAGATCTCATTGAAGTGCAAAACCTGTGAAAATAAGCTATCAAGACAAAACAATACTCTTCTTAAGTGGCAATTTTTGTTATCAGGCAATAACATTAAATTATTAACTTTTTTTCTTAAGAACCACACAACGCACTGTGGTAATCTTGCTTTGATATTTGTAATGTAAGATAAAGAAGTAGTTGAGATTTTGGTATGATTTTAAGCTTATGGATATGAACAGACTTTTTGGCTCCATGAACTTGTAGTCAGAACTACACTCTGTTGAAGTAAGATAGTAGTGCTGTTGGAAAACAATACTTCTTTTTTTCTTCTTAGTTTCAGTCATTGTTATTAACTTCATTAGGCAGCACAGGGGGGCCTTGTGTGTAGGAGATAATTCGTGGCAGCTGCTTTCTAAATACTGATGTTTGGTTTAGATGAGGGCTCTGCCTGAGAATAGCATGCAGAAAGCAGGACAGGGCGATTGACTTTAAATTTACCAGGTTTTTACCTGCACTATTTTCACATATGTCCACATCGGTTTCAGTAAACTTCACACAGAGTTTGTACAAGGGAGATAAAATGTAAAAGACATTTAAATGGATAGTTCTACATGTACTCACATCAGGTATTGTCTAGAAACATTCAGGAAAACAGCTTTAATGAAGCTGTTTTGCTCTTCATTGTGCCTTGTTCATTCTCTAGAACTCTTCGAAAATATATCAAGACTTTACCTTGTTTGGTGTTTTGATTGGATAGTGGGGAGCTCTGTCTTACATTCTGGTTCATAATCTCCCACAGGTGTTCATTTGATTTGAGATCTGGTGAAACTTCTGACTCATATAAGTTACATACTTTCATTCAGTGTTCCTTTGTACCCTATTGATGTGGAGGCATTGTTATCCTAGAAAAGACTGCTCACCTCAACACACATAAACACAGAAATATTATATTATAGGCTAAATGTGATAACTCAGAGCACCTTTATTATGATTTAAAGTGACCTTTTCCTTTCAGGGGACAGGTGGACCCAAACAATGCTTGTAAATTGCGCCGTTACCCTTACCCTTTCAACTTGTCAGACATATTCATGTATTCTTGCGTGCAAAGAACAGAAGCAAGCACACAAAAATATATCTGAAGAAGCTAATCTTTAATCTGGTTTGTTTGTTTTTTAGTTTTTCTGCACAGATGAGCAGAATATCCTTGTTTGTTTAGTTTTTGTATTTGTGCCTGAGCTCAAGCTTCTGTTGGTGACAGCTGATCTTGACTTGTCAAAACCAGAACTCTCCACTCTTTGTTCACCTTCTGTTGAGGCAGAGAGCTCTTTGTTGTGGGGAACTATCTAGCCCTGATGCTTTTTCACCCAGCAGTGGAAGCTAATTAAAGGGCTATCAGCTTTAACCACCCTCTCTCCCCCCCTCCACCTCATCTGGAGTTGGTTAGTAAATTCTCTGTATAGGAGGGCTATGTAAGCAAATGGACTGCACAGGACGTTGATATCAGCTGTTTAGCTGTTTACATAGTATGGCATTGCGGGGTTCACTTTCATGAGGCTTGCATTGATGGTGTCTCTCGGTCTTAGTTGTTGATTTTAATACTCCCAGTAGCACTATTAAATGTTATTATAAACATACGAGTGATAATTTCATAGCTTAACCCTTTCTCTGGTACAAGCATTGGGTTTTAGTTGATTTCGTAGACTGTTTTTAGAATTAAAATACACACACCTGAACGTGGTCCATAAGTTAATTAATTCTTGACTGAGTAAAATCTGTAAAAGTTAAGAAGATTGCTCAATGTGGCATAATCTCTTTTAAATTTTTTAAATTTACATCAGATCCTGCCCATAATTCATGCCAAGTTATTATTCCTCTTGCGGCTCCAGGAAAGATTAACAATGAGTTTTCACTTGTGTTTCACGTTGAGCTCTCTTGAATAATCTGCCAAACTCATTTCTAGGGGATCCCTGAAGACCTTCATCCACACAGTTCACCTGCTGCAGAAACAAACTGATCTGGGCCACCTCCCTGTGTCAGACGTACTGTACAGGTGAGGGAAACTGTTTTGATTTAACTGAAAGACAATGCCTAATAACTTCCCCAACATGTAACTACATTATATTTCTCCTGTTCAAGACTTTTGCTCCTGGAAGGAGGCCCGGGGTCTCCATCCTGCCTCTTGGGGGGAAAACACTGTGTTTCCTGGGGTTTTGAGGACATGCTGCCCACACCAGATAATTCTGCTGGAGGAGCAGAGAGTAAAGGTAGAAAACAATTTCAGAAAAGTTTTTGTGATACTTAAAATGAAAAGATATAAATAATATGCAGCCATGGTTGAAAGTTTTTAGTTCTTTGGAATGTAAGTTGTGGAAAAGATGCTCCTTGTCTCACTTGCCATCATAATACTTCCTTCCTGTTTTATTTATTCACTGAACTTGTTTGAAATGCATCTTAAATCCAAGCAATTATCAAGGGTGGAAAGACCATTGTTCCTCTTTGGGTTTCATTCGATGTCACATATAGAGAAAACATTTTGTCTTGAGTTGAAACTAAAGATCTTAAGTGGATAAAAGAGAGGAAGTGGAGTGATGTCTCTCTGTCTCACAGATGACTATCTGACGTGTGATGGAAGCTGAACAGGGCATACTGTACATCTATTTTTATTGAGCCATAAAGTAAATCTGAGCATTTATTTTTCAAGCTAAATGGATCTGTTCATTTTAAGTCTTTTTTTTTTTTTTATCAGATCTCTGAAGACATCACTATTTCTGAATTTGCAAAAGTCTGCAAAACAAAGACTTGGTCCACTTTTTTTGCATCCTAATTCTCTTGCCTGGTTTTGTCCACTCTTTTGTTGATCCCTGCCCCTACAGGTTATTCAGCTGTCTTTGATGTTTCTTTCATTTACCTCCTACTGAATTCCATTGGTGCCTGTGTTTTGCAGATACTGACCTGGGACGCTGTCTAGCCACAGATGGGCTATATCTATATACCACTAACTCCTCTGGGAGAGGACTCAGCAAGCTTGGCTCTGGTTTACATGGGACATTGAGGTAATGTGACACTACCTCTAGCCTCCATTCCTCTCTCTTCAGCATTCAGAGAACAGAGGGAAGAAAGAATGAAGCAAAAAAAAAAAAATCACAAAAAATACTTGTGCACTGAAAGGCATTATTTCCTAGACATTTAAAAAACATTTCCTATTGTATATAGTTATATTCTCTCATGTTACTGATTTATTTGGTTTATTTAATTTAATGATATTGTAACGAATTGCATACTTTGCTGAAAACTAGATCCTCAAATAATGTTTTTTAGAGCTGATTGAGCCCAGAATTTGTCCAGAGACATTATGAGGGTATACATGCATTATTGGTCAGCCAGCTTCTGAAGGGCAAAGCACACTGTGACCTTACAAAACAGATATTTGGATTTCAACTGCAACGTAAATGGTTGTAATTCTAGCTATTGTTTGCAAAGCAGCTTGTATGAAAGAAGTAGCACGCATCAGGCCAGGGTATTGCTAACTGCATGCTTTAAGTATCTTTGGGGGTTTTTGTTATTTGTTTTTGGGGTTTTTTTAATCGGTCTCAGAAATATTACCTTAAAAAGCTAAAATTCCCATTTGAGAATTTGATTTAAATTAGAGTTAAAGACAGATGCTTTGAGTGCCGCCTTGCAAAAAGAGACAGAGTTGCAGTAAGCTGCTTGTGTCCTGATGGGAATTTGTACTGACGCTGATCAACCCATGCTGCTCGTCTCACATTTTCTCTTCTTACTGTGGCTATTCACAGCAACACTCAGTATGACAAGTAGCTTCCCAACAGTTAGACAATATGCTGTCAATAACTTGTCAAAGTCTACTCTCATTAAGGTCAACAAAGCAAAGTGACTGCGTAAAAAGAAGGAAGGCACACTGTCAGTTTTTATACGATCAACACATACCGTACATTTCTGGATTCTTATTGATTGTAAGGTTTGATTTAATTTGTGGTAGCTACAGGATTTGACCAAAAACTCACAGTTGAGTGACAAATTAAACAATAAACCAACAAAATGTTTTAGTGAGCTGCCTGAGCATCTTTAGTATGACTTGGAATAAACTCCAAATGCAGACCAAAGGAATCAGTGCTATGTGTTTGTATAGGGGATTTGTGTATTGTCGAAATGAAGAGTTGGAGCCCGGCTGGGTGGTGTTCAGCAGCGGCCGCCTCCTCCACCGTCCCTCATCCTTTGATGCCAAGCCACATCAGCTGTGCCAGGTCATTGATCCATTCACCCTCCAGGTACTGTCTACTTTCATTACTCTATTTTAATCAGAATCAGAATCAGAATCAGAATACTTTATTGATCCCTGGGGGAAATTATTTTAAGATGTATGTGGACTTATTCTGTAAATTCTGTAGATGGGATGTATAATCTCAACAGATCATGAAGTTCTTAGTGGGAGAATGTTTTTCTTTATTCATCGCAGGTACAAAGGACACAGAGGGGTACTGTTTAATTTGGTATCTCAAAATTCAAGTATAACTAATACCTAAGGCTAATTTTCACTCTTTTCTCTTCAGGTGTGCCAGATTGTGCCCATGCCAGCCCATCACTTCCCCGTGGGCAGCAGCATGACCACACTGCACCTCTGCTCAGACGGAACCTATCTGTACTGGGTGTGGTCCCCAGCCAGCCTCAATGAGAAAACACAGAAAGGCCACTCTGTCTTCATGGATGTCTTTCACTTGTCGGTGAGTATCTCGTGCCCTGCAATATAGTCTCAGCAGTATTTATTTTGTCTGTGTCTTCATTAAATCTTTGATGTCTTCTCTCTCCTATACATGGTGCAGACACAGACAGGGTTGTGTGTTGCAGACATCTTGCAGGAGAGGGTTATCCTTACTCGCAAAGAAGGCGAGTCCTCCAAGTGCTTGAATGAACTTCTCTTAAGTCGAATGTCACGCTTCCGGGCCTCCCATTCTGCCACATTGGCTGCTCTCACAGGCTCTGCAATCACCAACACTGTCAAAGAGGAGCAGTCTGGTAATGGTAGAGAAACTATAAATATCCAAAGTTCATACATGCTGTGATTCATTTGGATGATGTGGTTTTTAAAATATTTTGTTGAATCCTTTTGTAGCGGTCAATACTAGCTGTGGACTCCCTCTAAAGACTCTGAGAAGGACCCCGATGTATGTTTGTGGCACCTATCTGGTAATGCTGGTTTCACCTCCTGGTGTATCTGGGAGCTCTGCCACACGCTCCTTGTTTGGAGGTACCAGCAGCCTCTCCTCACTTAAAAGTAAGCGCATGCAAACACATGCACAGGCTCACTGCTAAATCCTGATTATGTTGAGTTTTTTGTCACTTGTTTTTTGGTTACTTTTTATTTATTTTATTTTTAATTTTAGAAAGTCTGACACTAAGCTTACTAGCTGCCTGTAGATATTCTGTATAAATCTGATTAAATCTGATGTTCCAAATAAGTATTAAGCATCATTTATGACAGTGGCTAATTGCTGGTGAATACACAGCATTTAAAATAGTAACATCTTGATGGGTTAATGAGTTAATGTTAATGGTCAATGAGAATTTTGGGAATGCCCCACCCCCCACTGCTTTGTATCATAATTTAAGTCATGAGTTTATTAACTATTGCTCTTATGTTTTTCGTTCAGTTTTGGCCTCCAGTCTGGTCTTTAACCTGGCTGATGGTCAGTTCAGCAGTCGCGCAGACCTCATTGATGCTCCTGGCAGTTCTTTAGGCAGGGGAGCCCAGGTGGCAGGGCTAGGTGAGCTGAAAACTTGTCACATTTTACTTCTACTTACGTGCGGCAAATAGTCACGCACTACATAACTTTTACTTCTGCATTCTTTGAAGGAGCGTGTTATGATGCACTGAACAACTTGATCTGGACCTGCTCCAGTGATTACATAGATCAGTGGTGCAACCCCGGGAACCAAGCCTTTCATCATGTGTGCCATAGACTCGGTGTCAGCCACGTCATCAAAGAACCCAAAGGTAGGTGATGTAAACAACAAGTGGCTTGTTTTATAAGATTAAATCATAAAAGTGACAGATCTGCATAATTTGTCCTTTAACAGAGGAGACTGTGGCCACTGGCGAGGTGATCAACCAGCTGCTTCATCATGTAGGTGCTATGTGTATCCACCAGCTCAACTTGCTGGCAGCCAGCAGCAACAGTTTGCCCTTGGGGGCCTTACTGGGAAAACAACACCCCATTGAGGCCCGTCACTTCAGCAGCATCTGTGACATTATGGAAAAGGCCATGGTCAATGGTGACACCTGCATCATCCACTGTATCTTAGTTGTGTTTCAGGTGATTTTTGGGTGCAGCTGAATTTTGCCAAAAAAACCTTTAGCATTTTCTGTGTGATTCTAACGTTGTTGTGTATATTTTCTACCATTTACAGGTAGTGTTTAGGTTTTTCAATCCTCAGTCAGAGCAGAATAGGGAGAGTGTGCGCCGTGCAGGACTCCTACTGTGGCAGCTGCTCATGGCTCCAGTGGACCAGATAGGAGCAGAAATTCAGAGAGAAGTCTGCTTGGCTATTAGGTAAGTTACAATTACTCAAAGACAGAAGTAATGGTTGGATTTGTGATCATGATTTCATTTTAATGAACCTTTTTTTTTTTGTTGTTGTTGTTTTTTTTTTTTTTACCTCTTCTCTGTAGCTCAGGCCTCAATATTTTGTATCAGGGGGAGGCTGAACTCAACAAACTACTGAAACTGGTTCTAACCGAAGGTGATTGGCAGCTCAGGCTTTAATTTAAGTGACACCTCCTGTATTTTATTCTCATTATTTCTCACATGGTGTATGTTTTTTACCTTTAATATTCAGGTGAAAGAAACAGTGGATTGTCTCAACTTCGGGATGTCATCCTTACAAATTTGGCAGAACAGTTGCAGAAGAATAGATTTGGAAGTGAAGAGGATGACCACTACAGGCAAGTGGCAGCCTTGTGGCAACAATACTATCTTTTCTCTTTAGATCTGTGTTTGTTTAAAGTTGTGGAAATCTGTCTTCTTTTACAGATTGAATGATGAGCTGCTGCATTGTATCCTCAAGACTGTAGTCCGAGAATCCTGCCTCCTCATCACCAAATGTCAGACTGTCGCCCGAGATGACTTCCAGAAACTGCTCTCCACTGTGCCAGTATGAATATCAATTCAGCAGCACTTAAATGCTATCAATCCAGACTAAGATCATTATGGCTTGGAAGATTGCATTCATACAATTTAAGATGGTTTCCCTTCTCTCTAGGTGGTCTCACCTAGTCTGCGCTACCTCATGGCTGTTCAGAACCACCTCCTCAGTAATACCATTCTTATCCGTCCGGATGATAGTGATGACAGTGACAATTCCCTACAAGGGGAAACAATGAAGGTACAGGTAAACATCCCCTTTAAATACCCCTACCTTTTTGAAAGTGGAGTCTGTGTGTGTGTCAATGAGAGACCAACACACCAAATGAAGCAATGGCTTTTGAAGTTCTTTAAGGGTAATGCTGAAGAGTTTGTGCGCAGTGCAGTTTTTTGTGATGTCATTTATTATTTGTTGAAAAACGGTGTGTTCATACTCAAGGTTACTGATGACAGCAATGAAACAGAACAATCTAGAGTTTGTTTTTAATCTGTTGGCATGGAGTATGTATTAATAGTTACATATTGAGTGAATGTAATTACTGAAAATCTTGGAAGCAGTGTTACGTAAGTGTGGGCCTACTCTGTGTCATCCTCAGGAGCTGCAAAGCAGCATCCTGTCCTTAGCAACCAAAATCCTGGTGGGATGTGATGAAGTATTGGAAACCCTACAGCAGGTCACCACTGCTCTGATTAACAGCGACATAGCTGACAGAGAAACCAGGTGAACTTTTAAATACGTTTGCTTGATTCCTTTAAAATCTTTTTACCACTTATGTTGGAACATTGCACGAAGACATTTGAAGCCAGTTTGTATCACTGTAAGACCAGAATGTACCTGTCAGAAATTAAACTAGACATGAAATTCGCTTTGTTGGGTCTTGTGTACTATATCACCATGAAAGAAGATTTAACTGAACCTGATTAATGCTGATCTTGTTAAAACAAAATGGAACAGTGAGGGAGGTGGTATTTATTAAAGCAGGTTCTTAGAATCACTGTGCCAGACTTTCCTCTTCTCATCTTGTTTTTTTTTTTCTGCTAACAGCAAAACTAAAATTTTCACTTGTTTTTTTATCTTCATTTTGTTAAGGTTGAAAGGCTTGGAACAGATTACCAAGGCCACTATGCTTGGGCACCTGCTGCCGGTGTTGCTCACCTCTCTGATGCACCCAAACCTGCAAACCCTCACCCTCGCTGATGCCCTCATGCCTCAGTTGGTGCAGTTGGTGCTCTATACCAGCCAGGTCAGTTTTGTCAGTCAAGGAGGAGATGGTTCTTGTATATTTCCTTGAGTAGAAAAAGCAGCTGTTATTAAGTTGCTTTTTTCCACTCTGTTTTTCAGACTGCCTTGTTACTAAAGACTCAGTCTCCGCTTTTTACTGAAGAGTCTCTGCCTGCTGGTGGCTCTCTGGGCCAGGGAGCAAAGACATGCACTGCTGATGACAAGTGAGTTTTCTAGATTTCACCATAAGAATTAAGCCAGGGAGTGTTATTCTGCATAATAAATATTTTGAAGAGGTGATTTTCTTCATGGCACCGGCTGTGTCTTAAGCTCAAATTTTAAAATGACTAACTTATTTGTATCATAGACTTCTTGATGAACGTGAAGAGCCTGGCTTCCTGACAGGACTGAAGATCCCTGCTCCATGGGCTGCTGGGAAAACAGTAGAGACTGTGCATCCTGTAAGGGACAATTACAAATTCAAGGAGACCGTACACATCCCAGGAGCCCGGTGCCTGTACCTTCGCTTTGATTCTCGCTGCTCATCACAGTATGATTATGACAAGGTAATGACTCTTCCTGTGTACGAGCTGGAGACACAATCATACTTCACCTTTAGACATCTTTTTGTTCAGTTTCTGAAGAATGGTATTGTGGATTTTTTTTAAACAAATACATTCTCTATTATTATAGTTGGTTATCTATGCCGGTCCCAACACCAATAGTCGTAAAGTAGCAGAGTATGGAGGAAACACTCTGGGTTATGGCAGTCGCAGTGTCCTGGGAACAGGATGGCCCAAAGACCTTGTGAAGGTAATAAAAGCAAGTATGAATTATTCATTGATAGATGTTCATAGATAGTTTGAAGAGCTACATTTTGCTCTGTGTTCTGCTTTAGGTTGAAGGAGACACAGTGACATTTTCTTTTGAGATGAGAAGTGGACGTGAACATAATACCCCTGATAAAGCCATGTGGGGGTTCTCCTGCACTGTCAGAGCTCAGGTAACAATTCAAATGTCGTCAACATCTCTCTCTATATAATTTATTTATTTATTTTTACTTTTTGAAGTAGTCTGAAGATCCTGTATATCTTTTTTTGTTTTTACAGGAGTCATCAGAAGATGTCTCTGGAGGTCTCCCCTTTCTGGCAGACCTTGCGCTGGGGCTGTCAGTGCTGGCCTGCTCAATGCTCCGCATTCTGTATAATGGGCCAGAGGTGACAAAAGAGGAGGAGGCCTGCCATGATTTGCTCTGCTCAAAGCTGCTGCAAAGGTAACGGAGCTAAAATAAAATGTGTCCCATTAATAGTAACTAAATGTGATGTCCTACATGTAAGGATTACTACATATTCTTCTTCGGTATCTAGTTGAGTCAAAGCTGAGCTGCTAGCAGCCTAAAATGAGTAAAAAGAAATTTCCCTCTAGGTGTCAGTGGCAGGTGGAAGCAAATGGTGCCATCTCTCCAGCCCTCACGCCCAGTCCTTCACCTCTGCCACTCACTATTGAGGAGGATCGGGAGTTCACTTACCCAGCTGACGTGCTCATCCCACCTCCAGGCCTTATGCCAGGGACCTACTTTGACTTGCCCCGAATTCGCCTTCCTCCGGGCATCATGTCTAGGCTTCGAGAAGTGTCCGGAAGGGCTCGACCACAATTCCGCCCAAGCATAAAGTAAGAAATTAATTCTTTCAGTCTTGACAGAGTATGGCATCTATATACTGTACATGGATTTGTCACTCTCCCTAAATGGTTGAGACAAACACCCCACTAATTTAGGGCTTCTGGTTTTTATATATTCTGAAGGAAAGTCAAGAGTCACAACAGAGTTGATATTAATATCAAGGTTTTTGTTCATGTTAATTCACTTCACAATAATTTTTAGCTTGTTCTTTGTTTTTTGTAAGGGAGGTGATAAGACCAGATGTTATGGAAGAGGTAATAGTATCTTGCGTGATCAAACATTTGAGCCTGGTGGATGCGCTTCAGTCACTCGTCAACTACCAATACCGCGAGGATCACACAGAGGAATATGACCTGCTCTGTAAGATCATGGCTGAGACCTTTAAGAAGATTAATGCTATGGAGCGGCAGCTGCAGGTAAGTTTATGCTGACCATCAAGGTTTTTTGAAAACAGTATTTTATCGATTAATTATGCTTGCAACAAGTGAAAGATATTGTTGTATTTTCAGTTTTTGTTCATGCTATTAAATAAGAGGTTAAGATTAGAATTCTTTATTTGAGCAGTTTAATTTATTGGGTTAATTTATTAAGCCAATTTTCCTCGGGATGAATAAAGTATTATCAATCAGTCAATCAATCAATCAATCAATCAATCAATTGTTTAAGTTCAAATAAAGTTAATGTTAAAGAGTACCTACAAAAAAGAAATAAGAATATCTAATCTTTCTAAAAAGAAAGAGTACCTATAAATAAATAAACAGACAGACCTTAAGACAAAAAAGAGTGGAAGACTAATACTGTGTCTAATCATTTCCTGTGTTGCTTTCAGAGTGTAGCAGAATTGGAACAGAAATGGCAGAATGAGGTAGAGGAGGCCCAACAAGGAAAACTGGAGAACAACACGCCATTTTTTCACGACTACCACTTCTTTGAGGTAGACTGCCACAGATACACTAATTTCTGTAATCAACCAATGATAAGATCTCAGTTATTTAAGTCTGTTCTTTTTGTGTCTTTTTGGTTTTATGTCTCTCGTTTTTTTTCTTTTTTTGTTTGTTTTTTTTGTTTGTTTGTTTTTTAACATCACCAGAACAAAATGAAGGAATTGGAATTACTCTGCTCACTGAAGGAGGTCCCACTTGATTTTAGTGATTTGGAAAATGTTGTCCTTGCTTTGAGGCAAGTATTAATTATGTAGCTCATTTACACTTTTACAGGTCAGTTCGTTTTCTAACAGTATTTATTTGCAATAACAGGGAGAAGTTCTTTCAGGAGGTGAACAGTAAACACATCAGAAGTAGCAGCCCTCTTGCTAAAACTAAAACTCTGGTGAAAAGTCTAATGAACCGCACTGAGCTACTGCTCCATGTCACCATCGCTCCACATTGCAGAAGTCTAACCAGCACACCTGCTGGCACACCAGGCCCAGGTAAATGCGTATCTGTTTGTCTGCCATCTTTTGTTACAGGTGTTGTTTCCAAGTGATGCTTTGCTGGTTAGCAGGACTGAAATTAAAGATTTCTTTCTTTGAACTCGTGGTTTTCAAATTTTTGTTGTGCCCAAGGCACATCAACGAGAGTATAACTTTTGATTATACTGTCAGACAAAGACACGTTCAGGCTATTTGAGTCAAGCATCTTATCAGATTTTATTTTTTTTTTGCATGAGTGTTGACTGCACTAGCATATGCCTTACATGTATTACCTTTTCAAAGCTTTTCATACAATCTAACCAACTGTCTTGCTGCCGCTGGTTCATACCCAGTGTGTGATGGCTTTTTATTATCCTTTGAAAACAAGTACATTCAAAGTACTGCACCTGAAATTTAATAAGTCACCCAGAAGTGTTTGTGAAGTATAATGCAGTAATAACATATGGTTATGCAACTCACTGACCACTATTTGGAAACCACGGCTTTAAATAGATGTTTTAGACCTGTGATTAAAATCATCTACGCTCCTGAAATATTAAGATTTAAGCATATGGCTACTGTTATGTAACTCAGACTTGGGATGTTTCTCCATTGGAGAAAAAAAAAGCAAAGTTTTTATAGGTATCTGTGTTTCTGTGTAATTAGATGTCAGTAACTGTTAAAGTTTGATTTTCACCCAGTTCTTCTTCTGTTTTTTCTCAGCCTCTCAGTCTGTGTCTGATGCCAAGACGGTGATCCCCATGGTGAAGCAGCCAGTCTTCTTGCGTAGCATGTCTGCACCTTCTGACTTGGAGATGATTGCTAACCAAGACTTGGAGTTTACACATGCGCCACAAAGGTATTCTTCTGTCTGTATTAGATAAAAGGAATGCAAGTAACTTATAGGAATAAAGAGTGTTTGACTGTATTTGCAAACCTTTTTATCTTCAGAAGGCGACACCACCCTACTAGTCATCGCAGCAGCTCATTTACCCTGCTGCAGTCTTTGGCCATAGAGGACAGCCGAGACAAGCCAACATACAGTGTGCTGCTGGGACAACTCTTTGCCTTTATTGGAACTACACCTGATCAGGCTGTAGGTTTTTCACTCTTGCCAGTGCTTTAAATTTATTGTTTGGCATAGATGCATTCAAATAAATGGATGGAATTCTGATTTGCATTAAGGTAATTTGTAGCTCTTTTGTCTGTAGGTCTCAAGCAGTAGTTTCCTGTCTGCTGCGCAGACACGTTGGCGGCGAGGCAGCACACGAAAGCAGGCGCTTGTTCATATGAGGGAGTTGCTCACTGCTGCTGTTAGAGTTGGTGGAGTCACCCACCTAGTAGGACCTGTCACTATGGTACTGCAAGGTGGACCAAGGTAAGACTAGAGGAGGAACAGCAAATGTAAATTTGAGTGTACTCTGATTATGCACACTGATGAAATATAAGAATATATATATTCTTGTAGTTATGATTTTGAGCTGTCAGGTTAAACTATAAACAAACATTTGGAATTGTGTTTTTTTTTTAAACTTTTTGTTTGTGTGCCATCTGTGCAGGATTGAGGAGCTGACCTGTGGGGGAATGGTAGAGCAGGTGCAGGAGGCCTTTGGGGAGACCATGACGTCTGTAGTGTCACTATGTGCACGCTACCCAATTGCTTGTGCCAACAGTATTGGCTTACTTTGCACAATCCCTTACACCAGGCAAGCAAACCTATTTTAACTTATCTCGTTTAATATTCCTGCAACCAAGGCCTTGATTGCTTACCCTAATTTTTTACTTGTGTTATCATAGGAGTGAGGAGCAGTGCCTCGTTCGCAGTGGGCTGGTTCAGCTTATGGATAGCCTGTGCAGCTTAAGTGGGCAGAGGGAATGCAGTTCAAATGAAAAGCAGACCAAAAAACAGAAGGTGGCCACCATGGCTTGGGCAGCCTTTCAGGTGCTGGCCAACCGATGTATTGAGTGGGAGAAGGTGGAAGGTATGAAAAGTTTGTAGATACTTTGATCAAATTCCTAAAAGGCTTTTTTTTTTCATGCTGTAAGATGAAATATTATGATTATTGTGATGATGGATTAACAGTCTTTGCTTTTACTCTTCAAAGGTGGATCTACAGATGCAGTTCATTCAGGTCTGGCAAGACAGGTATCCAGCCTGCTGACCAATCACCTGGCAAGAGCCACAGAATGCTGTGGGAATCAGGCAGCCGGCAATGATGCGTTACAGGATGTGCTCAGTCTGCTCAATGATCTTTCCAGGTAAAGTTTATCTCATGTAATTTTTCTGTGTGTTTTGGGTGTTCATGGTAGCACTGTCATAATGTAGTAGCTAAAAGAAATGATGAGAAACCATGATGTGTAGAAACACTGAAAAACTTAAGTTTATTTATCTTAGCTTTTGGTGGATCAAGATTTTTAGCATGGACATCTGCTGGATCATGGTGATTATAACTGGGATATAAAATGAGATAAAGACTGTAATAAATCTAATAAAATATAATAAAATTCATAATATATATTGAGGATATTAAAATGTAATTTATTTTTTCTTAGGGACAAAAGCAAAGTGAATAAATATTACTGATATACACAGAACTCTAAATATCACATTGCTATATTAGGGCACCAATCTGCAGTGACTTATTAAGCCAGCTGCAATACCAGACACACCTGGGACTCGAAGCCAATGATTGAGTAGTGCACTCTAATGGAACAGCTAGCGGTAACTCATGGTGCAGAGAGAAGCTGAGAAGCCACAGAAAGAGTTAATAACAAATCAGCAACTATACCAAGAATTAAGTCCTCAACAGTCAGCCTCCCTGCAGTTCTTGCAGTTCTACAGCATACTGTAATAACAGCCAAACAAGAGCATGTGAGAGACAGAGAGAAAAAAAACTCCAGTTCACTTTGTGGTTTTGTTTATCGAAGTGAGTCTCCAAGTGTGTGAGAGAAGTAGCTACAACAGTAGAAAAATGAATGCTGGTAATAATGGTCACCTTACCTTAGATGATCTGAGGCTGAAATGTAGTAGTTACTGAAAGAGAGGAGAGGCATAAAAAACTGGTATTGAGACTGACTCTATAGCTATATTGGCCTTGGATTGTGTGCCATGTATTATCATGTTTTTGTTTTTCTAACACTTTTTTTTGGTTATTATCACCTGTTTTTGTATATCGCAACACCGACAATTCATACAGTGTATGTTTATGTTTTAGGAGCCACATAGGGAAAGCCATCCTGAGCCAGCCAGCTTGTGTCTCCAAGCTCTTGTCTCTTCTGCTCGACCAGAGGCCCTCACCAAAGCTAGTACTTATCATCCTGCAGCTGTGTCGTGCTGCCCTGCCGCTCATGAGTGTGGAGGACTGCGGTAATGTGGCTCTGCCCTCATGGAGCTACTCCATTAACACGCTAGATGCTGAGCAACAAGATGCCAATGATCCAGCCTCGCGCATTGCTGCCTTGCTGCTAGCCAAGCTGGCAGACTATGTAGTACCAGGTTTGTCTCTCTTACCTAGAACCTCTAAATGCTGTCCACCATCTGAATAAAGGCAAAAATGGTAAAGCAACTATACTGGATGGTTATAAAATTGTCTTCTCCTTCTTATTCCTATATTCTATTTGCCAGGCTGTCAGACTCTTCTCTCACCCAGCTCCTCTGAGCCAGACACAAGTCTCTCTCGTGCCAGTTCCAAAGGAGCTCTCAAGTCTGATGATGTTGGGGAGGAGGGAGAGGCAGTTGATGGCAAGCTTTCGATTTTTATCCACAAGAGAGAGGACCAGTCATCTCATGAGGTTTTACAACCACTCCTTAGGTATGATTTCACCTCATATTTTTGTTTTGGGTTTACATTTGCAAGCTTACTCTGGGTGTTTCTGACTTTACTGTTTTTCCACTCTTTCCAAAATGTAGCAGCTCTGAGGGGCGTCCCTTTCGACTGGGCACTGGAGCAAACATGGAAAAAGTTGTAAAGATGGACAGAGACATGACAAAGGTAACTTAAAAATAACTAAACCAGAACCATAAAGTGCCTGTTTTTTTTGTTTTGTTTTTTGTAACTGCCATCTTTATCTCTGTCCTATTTTAAATGTTATTTAGAGTGGATGCTGTGAGGTGATTACAGAAGAAGCATCTGCTGCCCTGAGGAAAGCCAACAAGTGGGCCCAGTCTGGTCTGATAGTGAGCGTTGGTCCACCTGTGGAGACTTTAGCCCAAGAGACTGCTGGGGGCATTACTGCTGGCGACAAGAAGAAAACTGCTCAGACTGCTGTTTGCAGAGACAGGAATGCCGAGTTGGCCAGGTGCTGTTTCTGTGATTTAGACATTTTATACAAAATGAATCATTTAATATTTGCAGTCATATTTGCAAGTGGATACTGCCAGGTTGTAGGTGTATGTTGCAGATACATATTCTGATCTTTGGTTGTAACATTTCTTCTTAAAATCTGCCTTAATTAGGTCAGACCCGGTACGCCCATTTATCAGTGGCCATGTTGCCAACAGCATGGCTGCAGAGGTCATAGCCCTGCTTCATAGTCTGCTCACTGCTCCTGAGTCCAACACTGCTCAGATCTGGACAAGCACTGCTGAGAAAGTAAAGCATTATCCTGTTTCTTACCTCCATATCAATGATTATACTTGATATTGTTTGCTGATAGTGTTTCTCATGGCTGTTTTGCAGGTTCTCTCCCGGGCGCTAATGTTTATCCCTCAGCTGGGCAAGTATGCTGAGAGTATTCTGGAGAACGGCAGCAGCAGTGGCAGAAAACTGGCTAAACTGCAGGCCATTGGCAGACAGGCTGTTGCTGCACTCTGTGCTCTTGGAGGCTTTAAAGAAACTATCAAGATTGGTTCTGAGGTTCAGGTTAGTTCATATATCAAAGATACCACACATTATTATTGCATATATTTATCAAGATGGTGTGATCCAATCCATTGAAACCACTGAAAAAATGAACTACTGTCATTTTTTATCGTGCTTCCTTTGCTCTGCAGGTGGTAGGTAAAGGAGTGCTGGGGAGTGTGGGTATAGTTATGTCTATAAATGAGCAGGAGGGCATCGCTACTGTGAAGTTTCCGTCTTGCGAGTATAGGAAAGCTTGCAAAGCTTCAGATATCCTGACAGTACCAATATCACGCCTCTGCACTCCCAGATCTGAGGTAAGAATTCCAACAATAGGTTATGTACAGTTCTTATTATAGGCCAAAAGTGGCAATCTGATTGTCACTTTTGGCTCTCCCCACAACAGGCTCTTCCTCTCTATAAGCTATCAATCACAGAGAAGGTGGTACAAGCTGTGCAGTCTATGCTTCTGCCACAGGAGGGCAGTCTCTCTATTCACACTTCTTTACCAGCTACCGGAGATGGCTCCAGCCCGGTAATGGCTGCAGTGCGCTTGCTGGCTGAAATCAGAACTAGGTGAGTAAATAGTAATGCAGGTAACCTTGTGCATTTTGTCTGATTGGTCAGGTCTGTGTCAAAATATCTTGGGGTTTGAATTTGGAATCAACTTTTGAACTTTTTAGTCTGAGTCTCATACTTGCATTATAAGGGGAAACTATCTTATATTTAAAATGTAAACCCCTTCAGACTGGAGCATCATTATGTGATATGATGTGATGTTGTTGTTTTTGTTTGTTTTTTGTCAGGGCGTGTCTGGTGATGGCCCAACTTCTAGAGGACAGCTCCTTCTGTGAAGAGTTCATTCAGCAGTGTCCGGCTGCTGTTGAGGTTCTCAACCTGGTTGCCCAGGAGTGCAGCCCTGGTGAGCATATACAGATATGTCATCAGCTGGTACTTCTCAGCACCATACCAGTTTAGCAACTGTGTGTCTGACACATTTCTGTCATCTTGTGCAGGAGAGCGCCTTGGCATGGTTGAAGCTCAATGTGAGAGAGTAAGAATGCTGTATCGGGACTGTGCTCGTCCACCACCTCCACCACTGCAGACGGACAGACGTCAGGTAGGGGCTCCTAAATACATAGACAAATAAATACATAGAGGTTATTTTGGGCTCCTTCTGTCTTTTCACCTTTGATCTGCTTGTCTTAACAGCCAAAGGAGATTACTTGGTGTCCATCCAGAGTTTTCCCTCCAGTCCGTGCCTGCATGTTTTCATCCCGTCTGACCTCTGTCACCTTCTTGGCTGATCCAAGTGCTGGAGGAGGGCTTCCCAGAGGCACTTTCATCTACGCAACCTCTCCCGTACCAGTTCAGGTGGGCACATCAGAGGAATCCACTCCTGCAGTATTTTAGTTTGTTTGAACAAATATCAACGATTAGTATGAAATATAATTATTCACTTATAATTTATTTATTTATAATTATTTACTTGGAGCCTGTCCATAGTTTAAACTTTTCTATCTTTGTCCTTGCAGGCACCATCGTTTTACTGGGAGATAGAAATTGTCTCCTATGGAGACTCAGAGGAGGACAGTGGGCCAATTGTGTCTTTTGGTTTTGCACCTGAAGCAGAGAAAAGGGATGGAGCATGGACCAACCCTGTTGGCACATGTTTGTTCCATAAGTATGTAGCTATTAAAGCGAAGATACTCCCTTTGGATTTCCTCTGCTCTGTTTCTCTTACTTGATTGCTGACTGCTTTACTCTTTTTTTTGTCATGCTGTCTCTGTGTGCTTGTCTCCTCTCTGTCTGTGTGTGTCAGTAATGGTAGGGCAGTGCATTATAATGGCTCCAGTCTGCTGCAATGGAAGAGTGTCAGGCTGGATGTGGCTCTACTTCCTGGTGAGACAGTAGCCAAAATATCTTTCTTTCCATATTCAATCGATCATTTCTTTTGTTTGATTTACACAGCTTGGAAATCCATACGGCAGTCTGTTATGGATTTGAAATAAACGTTTTACATGCAATGTTGCTTACCAGGCTGCTCTTTCAAAAAGCTGATTGAAAAGCATATCTTGCTTTCTTAACTTAATCTAACTTGAGCTGTTTCCTATGTTAGCATGTTTTAAAATGTGTCATGACCTGTTCACATCAAGCCATTACTGAGATGTGGATGTTCCATCTGCATGAACACAGGTGATGTAGCTGGAATTGGATGGGAGCGTTCTGAGGGCACTCCACCTCCACCTGGTCAGGCCCCTAAAGGCAGGGTGTATTTTACCTATTGTGGTCAGCGGCTTAGTCCCATTCTTGACGATGTAGCTGGTGGAATGTGGCCCCTGGTACACATTCAAAAGAAGGTGGGTTTCTGCTAAAAAGGGCTCATTTATATTTGAACTGCTCTAGGAAAATGTACTGGATTATTTATATGCATGTATATATTTATATATTGACTTTCTCTATATTCCTTTGCAGAACTCAAAGATACGTGCCAACTTTGGAAGCCGGCCTTTTGCATTTGCTGAAGGCCAAGCACACAGAAATGCTGCTGACTTGTGTGTAGACCTTGCAGAAGAAATCAGTGCAAATTTTGAAGCACTGCCCTTTGCTATGGCCTCAGACAGCGATAATGATGCAGGCGCTAGTGTTACTTCGGACTCTGGTTCTCATGGACCCCCTTGTCGGATTGCAGCTGTTGCAGTTGCTCAGCAGCGTATGTCTCTTGTCATCTCGCATTCCTTTTCAATAATTTTTTTTCTTCCTTGTCGATTTGTATTTTTGCCTCATAGCCTAGTAACCTTTGAATATTTGGCTTTTGCAGAGTACAACAGTGACCAGTCCTGCCTTTATAAGGTGGAGCTGAGCTATGAGAATCTGGTCACCTCTGGACCCGACCCACATCCTCCCCCTATTGCTGATGATGAGAGTGATGATGAGGATGATGATGATGTTCCAAGAGTAAGAAAAGTCTGCAATGCTCAAAATTGTGTTGGAAAAAGTTTTAAGCTTAAGTATTTCATGACTGAATTTTGATTTGACTTCAGGAGGACCACTATGCCCTTCTGGTGAAGGCATGGGAGACAAAAGTGTTCCCCACAATTCGTAGACGGTTCCGTAACGAGGCTGAGAGGAAATCGGGCCTGGACCAAATCAAAGGAGCTCTGCAGCTGGGTAAATAACTTATATTACAACATGGCCAAAAAAATCTTGCGTGCCACTGCAGCTTTCCATGACAATAAACACTTAACCTGTGCTGTTTTAACTTTATGACCCTTAAGATGTTTTTGAAAACTAAATGGAGCGTTAATTGCGTCTAAAAGTCAAAATAATGTCATAATAGGAAGAACGTTTTGTACATGTTTATTTAACCGCCTTAAGGTTTATTGCTGATAATTTAGGTTCACTCATAGACCAAGGAATTAAGTATCAAATCAAATCAGACCTCAGTTTTAATACTACATGCTTTAATGTGCTTCATGATTTGATGATGGGATTCTTGTCATCAACCCTCATTAAATAGATGTCTGAAGTTATAAAATTAATCACTTACCAGACTGTCTACCTGTACGTAGAGCTGAGACGCTGTTTCTGGTTTCAGGTATGGTTGACATTGCGAGGCAGACAGTGGAATTTCTGTATGAAGAGAATGGTGGCATTCCTCGAGATCTCTACCTCCCAACTATTGAGGATATCAAGGATGAGGCCAACAAGTTCACTATCGACAAAGTCCGCAAAGGTATGAAAGGAAATAACATTATTTCATGAAGCACACAAAACAAAGTCTTTAGACATCTGTACTAATATTGCACATAGTTACTTTTCACTTGCTGCCACTAGGCTTGAATGACCTTATTGTAATTTCCAGTGGGGAAAAAAAATCAAATGTATATACAGTGGTCCCTCGTTTATCACAGGAGTTGCGTTCTAAAAATAACCCGTGATAGGTGAAGTCTGCAAAGTACCCAGGAGACACGGCATGAGATTGATTGACAGTGGTCTACAGCCAATCAGGACACAAACACAATGTGCTGTTAAAAAAACAAAAACAAAAAAAACATGCAAAATTGCACAAAAAAAATCCACAAAACAGCGAGGCCAGGAAAGGTGAACTGCATTATAGTGAGGGACCACTGTAATATGATGTGATGTCATTTAAATGATCCTCGTGGTGATGTACTGTTTCAACACAGGCTTGACTGTGGTCATCCGATGTCCTGACAGCAACAATACCAACAGCACAACAGGGGGAACAGCACTGCCGAAATTTGCCATCAGGGGCATGTTAAAAACTTTTGGTTTGCATGGTGTTGTGCTGGATGTGGACTCTGTAAGTATACTCATTTACCATTATAAGCGTTTTCTATCTTAACAACAAAGATGCTGATGAACAAACTGTTTGCTTTGTTAAGGTGAATGAACTGGTACAGGTGGAGACATACCTGCGTAGTGAGGGTGTGCTTGTCAGGTACTGGTATCCAATTGAAATGCTGGAACGCCCACCTGCTGGATCTCGCCGTACTGCGGCTAATGGCTTGGTCTCATTAGACAGTAGCAACATTCAGATTCACAGGTAACATGTGAATCCAATGAGGATAAATATGACACGTCTACATGCTGCACAGAATCATTCATGCAGCTCTGCTTTATTTTAGGGAACTTCTTCGCTGTGAGAGTGCACTGGCCAGATTATACTGTCGCATGGCCTTGCTCAACATCTTTGCCCCCAAGAATCCGCACACCTTCACTCGTCTCTTCCACATACCTGCTATCCGTGACATCACCTTGGAACACTTGCAGCTTCTATCTAACCAGCTGCTGGCTCCACCCCTCCCTGGTGAGTGTGGCTATACGATATTATAATGAAACACCTTAATACCATGTGCATATTCTATTAGTGGTAAATGTGACAATTTTTTTCTTCCTGCAGATGGCACGATCAGTTCAAGTTCTGTTCTGCTGGCTCAGTCAGTATTGCACAACCTTGAGGGCCAAAGTTGCTCCCCCACAGACCTGTTTTACCAGGGCAACGCTCAGCCAATCCGGGAGTGGTTGACAGTGGCCATCACCCGTGCCTTGCATCAAGGAGAAGAAAGCTTACTTGAGCTTACAAAGCAGATATGCTGCTTTCTACAGGTATGTTCTGCCAATCTGTTATTAATTTAATACATGTATCTCAGGGTGCATGTTTACAAGCTGTTACAACTCTTACAATTGGGGTGATTCTTGACAGAATGCACCAGAGCAGTTTACATCTGAGGAGTTCCCAGTGTCAGAATCCAAAGTAAGCATGGATGTCAGCTTTCCAGGAGCTGCATTTGTGATCGTGTCCTGCAAAGAAAGCCAGCTAGGCTGTCGTAAAGAGTGAGTTATAGTGGTTTATTAAATAACAGCTTTAATAAAATAAATAAATAAAAAACATAGGAGAGAAAACTTAAAAACAAAATCAAATTGATAGCAAAAATGACATCTTAATCTTTTCTACTCCATTAGCTCAAGTCTGTACAAGGCCCCTTGGGCTCGAGTCATGGTGTATGGCCTGGGTCACAAGGTGCGGAGAAATGGCCAGCTGAATCTGATGGAGGCTGTGTGTTATCCTCTGGATGCTTCACCTACCAACACAGGCCTTATTCCCCCACCTACCACCAATCAATATCCTTCTGTTATGATCCCTACTGATAAAGTGCACATCAAGCTTGGTTAGTATCTAATTCCAAAGGGAATTTATATACGCTGCTTTAGCTGTTTTGTGAATAAACTCTGTACCCATTAAATGTAATGAAGTATCCCTTTGTCTTAATTGTAGGGGTGTCCCCCCCTCCTGGTGCTGTGCTGGTGTTGCACTCCTTGCCACTGGAGTTTCCATTAGCCATGGCATTTGCTGAACAGCTGCTAACATGGAAGCTGGGAGAGAGCAGTGAACGATCAGAGGATGAGCTGGACACAGTTCCCTCATCTGTGCTGCTACAAGTGGTAGAACTACTTGGTAGGAGGAATATCCATTGTGACACCATTTAATGTGCATGTTGTATTTCATCGCCATATTTCTGTATCCCTGTCATATAGCAGTTGTAGTATTACATTAAACACACAAATGTAGATTTCACCCATTAAATCCTAAATTGTGAGATTTCAAAAAAAGATTTCAAAATCCTAAATTGTGATATTTAGTTTTAAATTTTTATTATTCATTTTAATGTCCTTTTAGTTAGAAGTAACAACTCAAAGCTTACGAACCTAAGCTATAAGTCACGAGACATTTAGGTGCATAAAGATTTCCCAAGATCCCAATTTTGATTATTTTCTTGGTCGTTGTTCTTAGGTGGTTTGGTTTGGACAACTGATCTGGCTCCCTCCATCAAAGAACTCATCTTTCACTTGTTAGCGGAACTTTTGCGGAAGATCCACCAATTGGAGCAGCGCAAGAGCCCTACTGGTCTATCAAGTTCAATTGCTCTTTTGCTTAACCCCTGCCTCGCAGTGCTCATGGCCCTGCAGACAGAACTCCGAAAGCTCTATGACCGGGAAACTCAGGGATGGACTGCTGGAGGGGCTGGAGCAGGGGGGTCCTCATCCGGAGGCATTGCATTGGCCCTGGGTGCGGAGCAGAGTCGATTCTCCACATACTTTCATGCCCTGATGGAAGTGTGTCTGGCTGTTGCAGAGGTGACACTTCCTCTCAATGTTGGCGGCTCTTCAGTGGGAGCGCTGTCCTCCACCAGTGCCCCTAACCTTAGTGATTCTTCTTCATCCTCATCATCATCCCCAGGCCAGACACCGCAGAGCCCCAGTTTGCTATCAAAGCGTAAGAAGGTGAAGATGAAGCGTGAGAGAGCAGCAGCTGCAGTGGCAGCAGTGTCTGGTAAACGGGGAAGTGGAGGTGCAAGGCTGTCAGAGAGTGACAGTGCCCTGCTGAACATGGCAGGTAGTAAACCTGAGGACATGCTGTGGTTCCACCGCTGCCTTACTCTGCTGATGATCTTACGACACCTTGCCAACAAGGACCCACAGGGCTTAAGCGTAACCAGCGATGCAGTAACGGACGCCTGCCAGGCTCTGGTTGGACCCACTGCTCACAGTCGCCTGCTGGTGCTCTCAGGTATTCCCACGCACCTGGAGGAGGCTGTTGTCCGTAATGCTATCCGAAGGGCTTGCAACGCACATGGGGGGCTCTTTAAAGATGAAGTCTTCATTCCTCTCCAGGAGGAGGACCCCAAGAAAAAACCTGGGACTGGTGTTGCAAGCCTTCAGGATGGTAAAGTGTGTCCTGAACCTGAGCGCCCCTTTGCAAACAACGGAGGTCCCGAGAGTCCCGACAGCTCCAGTAGTGTAACTCCAGCTATGAGTGTGAGTGCTTCAGCTTCTACCAGCCAGACCTCTATCTGCAGCTCCTCTCAGGGGGTCTCCCGCACTGCCAGTGAACTTTCCGTCGATCAGGAGCTTTTAGCTGTCCCACCTCTCACTCCTGCGGCTGCAGCTTCTGCCATTACATACCCCCAGCAGGGACTCCAAGAGTCACAGACAGTTTCTAGTCAGGAGAGTCTAGATACCTCCCTGTGTAGCACAGGGAGTCTTGGGAGTCTCGGCAGCTTAGGGGAACCTGTCGACAGTGCAGAAACGCCATCCGCGTCAGATGGGGGCTCTATGCACACAGTCACCTCATTAGAGAGCAATGCAGTCATGGCCAGACCCATCAAGGGTTACGCTGTCATTGAGGTGAGCTGATTCAAATCGTTATTATTCCATCTGATTGATTTTGTGCTTAAGATGTTGAAAATGTAAGGAAAATTTCTCTTTTGGTGACTATAGGTGCGTTCTCGAGCCAAAGTGGAAAAAATTCGTGCCAGTCTTTTCAACAGCAGTGACCTGATTGGCTTGTCCAGCCTGGAAGGTGAAGAAGAACTAATGGAGCTGACCAATGAGGAGATCCTCACGGCTTCCAGTGTTAACCAAAGCCTGTTTGACACACAGGGAAGCTCTGCCCTTGAAGACTACTTCTTGGAGAAAACAATCAAAGGTTGTCACTTAACTACAATCACATATTTGCTGCTTTTAGTTTTCTTACTTTGTCTAAATTAAAATTCTTCTGTTTGAAGGTGACAAGCTTGTACCTGGAGCCCGAGATGTCCTCACAGATATTTTTAAGAGCTGTGTCCACTCGGAGCAGATGCTCAGCCTCACGCCAGCCAAGCCCGTTAAAGTGTCTGACATTTACCTCAGCAAGGAGCAGATCAACTCTCAGACACCAGGCAACCTACTGCATACTTTCTTCACCAATGTTCGACCTCCCAAGAAAGTACTTGAGGACCAACTTACTCAGGTATTAAACAAGTGCTCAACAGTAAACTTGTGAATTCTTTGATATAGTTAAATCAAAAATTTGTTAGTCAAATGGCTGGCTCGGTTTTAGTTTGGACTGTCACCTCACAGAGAGAAGGCCCTGAGTTTGAATTAAATCAGGACCTTTTCTGTGTGGAGTTTGTATGTTCTCCCCGTGTCAGCGTGGTTCTCTTCAGGTTCTCTGATTCCTCCCACAGTTCAAAGACATTGAATTAGTGGGGCCAGGTTAAATGCCCCTAACCTGAATTCGAAAAATTGAAGAAAATGGATAGATGGATTACTATAATTCAAAAAAAATAATAATAATAATTTAACTGTAATTTAATTTAATTGACCTTTTTGTTTTAAAACAACTTTTCAACTTTTGTACACAACAACTTACAAAATGTTTTATTTTTTTAGATTCTAAGAAAGTATGGCACTCCTAAGCCAAATAAGAACAAGTACAGCAAGGCAGGAAAAGAGCAGCATCAAGGCAAGGTAGTAAGCACCAAGAGGCCCATCACCAAACCTCCCACTAAGGAAAAGTCTGTGCTTAACAGTGTCAGGTACGTCACTCACTTTTTGAACGGTAACTACATGTATAGAGGCATAAACACACTGCCATGATAACTGAATTAAAATGTGCTCATCTCTCAGAACCGCACTGAGTGAGAAGAAAACAGTGCTAAAGCCGAAATCTCCTGAGAAATCCAGACCTGAAGAAAAAGATGTGGAAAAATCTCCTGCGAAGAAAACCGAAGGTTTGTAATAAACACTCCCACTTTGACTCCACACATCTATGAATTTTTAGCTAACACAAAGATTTGCAAAGGATTAAAACAACCTTTGAATTAACTACCTAACTACCACAGAACTAAATGTGTGGTGAAGAAATATTCACATTCCTAAGCTGTGAACTTATCCAGGCTTATCCATGAGTTTCAAATGTTCCTTCGCAAGTAAAAGTGAAATAAAAACAAAGGACACGAAAAAGTGAAAACATTTGTGCTGTGTCATGAGATAAATTTTAGGGAACCTGATGGAAATTGAACATCAAAATGATAGCAGTTTCATTTTTGCTTTTTTTTTTTTTTTTTCCATAGTTGCATCATTTCATGAGGGCACCCAAAACCAGACACGAGACACTTTGTCATATGTCAAAATCATTAAAAGCAATGTTTTGCGCGGGTGTTTTGTTTTGTTAGTATCTTAATAAACCTTTTCATTAAGTTTCATCTGAAAACTAATTAACAGCTGAAACTGTAGAGAAGAAAAAGTATAATATTTGTATCTGAATTGTAGGAAAGTAGGATGAAGCAGCACAACATTGAAATTAATGTAAGTAGGTTACCAGAGAATTTAAGACATCCACACAATTGCATTTAAAGGCACTTTTGTCTGTTGACACACCGCCAGTCCATTATCATAAAAGTGAGAATTTTCCATATCAGTAGCTGATCCATGTATTTGTAAATGAAATGCAACCTGCTGTGAATGGTTTCTTTAGTCCCAGAGGAGAAGTACTTGACACTAGAAGGCTTCCATAAATTTGCTGTTGACCGAGCCAAGCAGGACATCCGCAGTGTCTGGAGGGCAATTTTGGCTTGTGGTTATGATCTTCACTTTGAGAGGTGAGATTTGAACAGCCTTGTTTGAAAACACACACACACACACACACACACACACACACACACACACACACACACACACACACACACACTTAACATGTTGTCAGTTTTCTTTTGTTTTAAGTAATTCTGCCCTAATTAGAAGTTTTTAACCTTTATAAAAACAATAATAAATGCATATATTATGTCTTATTACTAACTGCAAAGATGATGATATATGTAGAATTTCTAGTGGGGGAAAAAAGCTTCATAAGCCTTATTTTGGGGCAAAGTCCCATTTTTATCAGAGTCGACTGATTCTACGGATGTAGTAAACATTTTGGTGATTATTTAAACTGAAGGTTTTTTGGTTGTTTTGTTTTTTTCTTTCTATCAAAAATAACTGCCCACAGATATTTCTATATGGCTGCTGAGTTTCTGCTTGCCTTTAAGAAGGCGAGTGTGTGAGTTGTTTCATGTCTTTTTTTTTTTTTTTTTTTTTTTCCCCTGGTTTGGCAGTTGATTGGCTCTTAGGGATCAGTTTGTATTAAGGATTCTTTGAGTGTCTTGTCTCTATCTGATAATGTTTCTGCTCTTTAATGTTTTTAATGAGCTCAGAGCTCTTTATTTAAGAACTCCCGTGCTCCTCTGCCAGGTGCACCTGTATAGACACTCGCCATGCACAGAAGGCTTGTAGAAAGTGGAGCTTAGAAATGGATGTGGCATTGGTACAGTACATCAACAGACTGTGCCGTCACCTGGCTATCACACCATCCCGGTTGCACCCCCATGAAGTCTACCTGGACCCCAGTGATGCTGCTGATCCTCGTGTGGCCTGCTTGCTCAGTATGTAAACTGCCAGCACTTTTGGAGTTTCACTGAAAAGTTTGAAACCTCGGGGGGGTTTTGTCAGCTATACATAACTTTTTGTATAAATGTCAATGTTTTCAGATGTGCCTGTGGAGAGTTTACGCCTACGCTTTGCTTTGCTGCAATCGCTCAACAACAGCCTGGAGAGTTTCTTCCTGCCGTTGGTGGAACTGAGACAAACACATACGTATCAAAACAGCATTGCAGCTCTGTTGAGTGAGGCCAAAGGTGAGCGGGATCTGAGCACACATCTCGCGTTGTAGTTTGTGTAACCTATCTGGAAAGCTTGCTTTGTTGAAATGACTCACCGCTTGTTCTATTTGCAGGCCTAATCTTTTATGACACTAAGGTCACTGTGATGAACAGAGTACTGAATGCCACAGTGCAGCGGACAGCTGACCATGCCGCTCCAGAGATTACACTGGACCCTCTAGAGATTGTGGGAGGTGGGTATTCCTTTCACTGGTTCACGTTTTTTAGTTTTTCAAAGTTCTATATCACTTAACGGAGCATTAGGGCCACATTAAGAAAAAATTATTATTGATCATTTTGAGAAAAAAATGTAGAAATGTGGAGATTAAAATATTTTCAAGGCAAATTGCCACAGCTGCTATATCCTCCATATAATGGCTTGTGTAGCTAAGTTAGTGACATTATATTTCAAAATCGGTTTTAGTTACAAGAAAACGATTTCTCTTTTAGCACATAAACAGAGTGTGGTAATAAGGATCTTGAAACGATGGTGCAGAAAGCAACATCTGGTCAGAAGGAAAAAAACCCACAAACTTTGAAGAGCGTGTATATTGTATCACAAGATACAGTCCCACTGCGCAAGTGACATCGGACTGTTGTCTTTTATATGTCATATGTTTATATGTTTGATCCACTGAAGGGGTTGTTTTGTAACGCCAGGCAATGTTGTTTTTGTTTTTTCAACGTCTACTGAACGTCTAAAATGTGGTTGTTGAAGACATCTTCGACTCATTTTAGACTGTTTTTAGGCTGCTTCTATGGGCTCTATAGTCCCATGTTTCCAGATGGTGGAGGGCATGTTTTCTGTACAGAAACAGTTATGTGTGAAGGAATACAGAGCGATTAGTGGACATCTTCAGATGGCGTGGGCTCCTGAGCTAAAACAAAAGTGAGCAGCTGCACGGTGGATTTGGAGCAGAAATGTCCCGAGCTTCTCACAGACAGTTTGCAAAATGTGCGAATAAACAAATACTGTTGAGCAGAGTAGTCCAGTTTATACACAATTGCATAAACTTCTCATACTTTCTGTTGCAACTTCTTGTCTTGCTACTGAATACAAACACACTCACTTCCTCTTACAAACCTCTTCACAAATAAAACGGGATTACTTGTAAATATGGAGCATATATAAAGAAAATGCTCTTTTAAACTTTTTAAATACAATTGTGCTCTTTTTAAAAGGAATTTCAAAAGTTTTCAAAAATACTTTAACCATAATTATTTTGCATTTTAACATTAAAAAAAAATACCAACATGTACTGAATAAATCAATAGAATAACACATAAGTAATGAGGGATGTTTTTAAATAATCTTTATTTAAACATATTGTTTATGTTGATAACAATAATGTTTATATTTGTAATTAAAAATACTACATTTCTTAATCATGTAAATTTCCGGCACCTGTCACAGATGTCCACGTGACGCCCAAAGTAATTATCCTGTCCAAAGTTCATATATTGAGCATTATATTAACCTCCAAGGTGGGTCATGGTTTGGCGTCCAAATTGTGGACCTTGTTTGGACGTCGTATAGATGTCGATTGCTTGCAAAAACAACAGACCCAATATAGACATGGTCTGAGCATCTATCTAACATCCAATGTTTAGTGGGATGTAGCAGCTAATCAATTTGTTTCAGTAACTCATCTACACAAAGCATCTTGCAGAGGCTGCATCAGTTTGTAATCTGCACATTTTGGGGTTTTTTTTTCTCAAAATGATCAATAATTATTTTTTTTCTTAATGTGGCCCTAATACTCTTCATACTTTCAAGGTATCTTGTCAAACGTGCTTTTTTTTCTGATTGGGTGCGTCTGCCTCAGGTGAGATCAGGTCATCAGAGAACACGTACTTCTGCCAGGCAGCACGCCAGCTGTCGTGTGTGCCGTCATCCCAGCTTTGTGTGAAACTCGCCAGTGGAGGAGACCCAACCTACGCCTTTAACATCCGCTTCACTGGAGAGGAAGTTCATGGCACGAGTAAGAATTTCTCCCTCACAATACTTCTGTACTGCCTTTGATTCTTGCGCTTGAGATTTATTTTAATTCATAAACTTCCAAATAACTGGTACAACTAACTAACCAGTATTAAAAGCAAAATACAAAATCAATGGCAAAATATATGAACTTTTAATCGGTTGAGAATCTAAGCACTGGATATACTTAGATTTATTCTGCTCTGCTCATTTTGTTTTTCTGTAATACAGGAAGAAGTAAGGAGACTAACATCATGTAAATGTGGCATTTGCAGTTACTTAATTACACTGTCAGGCCATAAAATAAATTGACCACTTTCAAGACATTACAGGCCAATGTAGGTTTTCTGTTTCGTTTTGATAGAAGTTTCCATGTTTCACTATATTTCACAATATTTTTTGTTATAAAAAAAATAATACCGGAACCTAAAAAAAGGAAGGACATTTCTACCAAAATAAAACAACAAAACTGGCTTTAAGAAGGGGTAAATAAGCACCATGTGTAAAAGGAGTTCTCATACTGCAATAGTTAATCACATAAGCAGAAGCCTGCAGCACAGATTCCGGGTCTATTTGTATTGAACTAAAATTCTTTCAAAGTTTGTTTGTATGTGCACTTTGAATCAATGTACAGCCCTGTGAATAGTATTTGCCCCCTTCCTGTTCTAACTGGCTGTGATCAATGTGTGCAGGTGGCTCTTTTAGACACTTCCTGTGGCAGGTGTGTAAGGAGTTGCAGAGTTCTGCACTTTCCCTGCTGCTCCCCTGTCCCAGTGCTGCAGCCAATCGTAATAAGGTAATATTTATTTTCTATTACCTACCATGTTTTCTGCTTTTTTTGTCTTTTTTGCTCTATTTGTTTTCCCCAAAAATTCATTCATATCCAACTGTGTGCTAGATACTAACTGAAATGTGTTTTATCACACATGATGCAAACTGCTGTGTTAGGAGTAATATAATTCGTATCTGTATTTGTGCTGTTCTCAGGGGAAATATATCCTCACTCCATGCCCTATCAGCTATGCAGAGGAACAGTTGCTGCACTTTTTTGGCCAACTACTAGGCATAGCCATACGTGCAGATGTGCCACTTCCTTTGGACTTACTGGGCTCATTTTGGAAGGGCCTAGTTGGTGAGCCTCTCGACTCAGAGCAGGACCTGCAAGAAGCTGATGTGCTTACCTACAACTATGTCAAGAAATTTGAAAATGTAAGTGTATATTAGTGTTTGTAGCACCTTTAGATGCTACCAACATGACTCTAGTGACCTCAAATTTACCTTTTCCCTCCTATGCTGAAGGTGACTGACGAGACAGAGCTAGAGGCCCTGTGTGCTGAAATTTCCTCCCAGCACCACTCAGGAGAAAGCCCAGACTCCCCCAGCCGTCCCTGCTGCACCTTTACCTATGTCACTATGACTGGTGAAGAAGTGGAGCTTTGTCAGGGAGGGCGGAGCCTCATTGTCAGGTACAAATCATCCCACTGATCGCATTTTTGTTGTTGTTCCCGTTCCCGTTTGCAGTTATCTTAATTCGGCGTAAGTTGTCTTTATAGCCAAATGCCACAGAACATTAGGGTGTGATTTCATTCTGGATATCCTGTGTACTTGTATCTGTCTGCAAAGCTGGCAGAACAAGGATGTGTATGCACGGGCGGTGCGGAGCCTTCGTCTGAGGGAGCTGCAGAATGTGGAGTGCATGACAGCGGTGCGTGCAGGGCTCGGATCCATCATTCCCCTGCAGCTGCTTACCATGCTCAGCCCTATAGAGATTGAGCTGCGCACCTGCGGCCTGCCTTACATCAACTTGGAGTTCCTGAAGGTAAAGCAGTGTTAATTTTGTTGACCAATAATTGTCATCATAGTTCACGTCAACGTTTTTTTTTCTTGTCTGACACACAAAGAAGATGATAACTAAAATAAAATGTACTGACATTTTCTTAACAAATGAAAGCAAGATGAGAAAATTCTGGAGAAATAAGATCCAATCAGAACTAAAAAAGTTGTGTATAAAGGCGGGCCAGTTTGGAAGTGATCCAGTCAGAAGTAATCTAGTTGTGCAGTAAGGTTAGAGGTGCACATTTGATCTGCTGCCTTGAAGAAAGCAGGAGAGTTCGGCTCCTTGTTTCTCATAAAAATGTGAAACAAGGAGCAAAATGTCAACACTTGGAAGACAGGGAGGAGTAGACGCATGGACACATTTGGCACACATGAAACTACGCCGTAAACTGTGTGAGCAACTCTAGCTGGTAAATACACTTTATATTTTAGTCAAATAAATCAACCTCAAATTTAGTCTACAAGAACCTTTTGATACATAGTCAACTAAAATGAGAAGAATTTAGATGCCTAAATTATTAAAACATTAAAACATGCCTAAAACTAAATCAAAGCTTGCTATTAAAATTAACACTGAGGTGAAACATATATTTGTGTGAAAGTGATATGTCTGTGTCACTTGTCATTAAAGTTTCTTTGTCGGGCTAGGCAGTTTATTTATTTATTTTATTCTGCTATTGATTCATGCTAAATATATGAAATACAGAGAGATTTCACTCACCTCGTGTTGTCACGGGTTAGTATTTAATTTCAGCATGTGCTCGGTTCCCTCGTAGGCTCATACAATGTATCAGGTGGGCCTGATGGAGACTGACCAGCACATCGAGTTCTTCTGGACCGCCCTGGAGATGTTCACTCAGGAGGAGCTCTGCAAGTTCATCAAGTTTGCATGCAATCAGGAGCGCATCCCATTCACGTGCCCCTGCAAGGATGGGGGGCCTGACACCGCTCATGTTCCCCCATACCCCATGAAGATCGCCCCTCCTGATGGAGCAGCAGGTAAGATCTGAGGGTTAAGCAAGGCCCCGAATCATCTCAGCTTCTCTTGCAAACTTGAGCAAACTCTAAAATGTTAAATTACAGACACACATTCAAAATCTCAGGCTTGCTGTCATGTCATTTACTGTACACCTGCATACAGTGGGGCAAAAAAGTATTTAGTCAGCCACCGATTGTGCAAGTTCCCCCACTTAAAATGATGACAGAGGTCAGTAATTTGCACCAGAGGTACACTTCAACTGTGAGAGACAGAATGTGAAAAAAAAATCCATGAATCCACATGGTAGGATTTGTAAAGAATTTATTCGTAAATCAGGGTGGAAAATAAGTATTTGGTCAATAACAAAAATACAACTCAATACTTTGTAACATAACCTTTGTTGGCAATAACAGAGGTCAAACGTTTACTATAGGTCTTTACCAGGTTTGCACACACAGTAGCTGGTATTTTGGCCCATTCCTCCATGCAGATCTTCTCGAGAGCAGTGATGTTTTGGGGCTGTCGCCGAGCAACACGGACTTTCAACTCCCGCCACAGATTTTCTATGGGGTTGAGGTCTGGAGACTGGCTAGGCCACTCCAGGACTTTCAAATGCTTCTTACGGAGCCACTCCTTTGTTGCCCGGGCGGTGTGTTTTGGATAATTGTCATGTTGGAAGACCCAGCCTCGTTTCATCTTCAAAGTTCTCACTGATGGAAGGAGGTTTTGGCTCAAAATCTCACGATACATGGCCCCATTCATTCTGTCCTTAACATGGATCAGTCGTCCTGTCCCCTTGGCAGAAAAACAGCCCTATAGCATGATGTTTCCACCCCCATGCTTCACAGTAGGTATGGTGTTCTTGGGATGCAACTCAGTATTCTTCTTCCTCCAAACACGACGAGTTGAGTTTATACCAAAAAGTTCTACTTTGGTTTCATCTGACCACATGACATTCTCCCAATCCTCTGCTGTATCATCCATGTGCTCTCTGGCAAACTTCAGACGGGCCTGGACATGCACTGGCTTCAGCAGCGGAACACGTCTGGCACTGCGGGATTTGATTCCCTGCCGTTGTAGTGTGTTACTGATGGTGACCTTTGTTACTTTGGTCCCAGCTCTCTGCAGGTCATTCACCAGGTCCCCCCGTGTGGTTCTGGGATCTTTGCTCACCGTTCTCATGATCATTTTGACCCCACGGGATGAGATCTTGCGTGGAGCCCCAGATCGAGGGAGATTATCAGTGGTCTTGTATGTCTTCCATTTTCTGATGATTGCTCCCACAGTTGATTTTTTTCACACCAAGCTGCTTGCCTATTGTAGATTCACTCTTCCCAGTCTGGTGCAGGTCTACAATACTTTTCCTGGTGTCCTTCGAAAGCTCTTTGGTCTTGGCCATGGCGGAGTTTGGAGTCTGACTGTTTGAGGCTGTGGACAGGTGTCTTTTATACAGATGATGAGTTCAAACAGGTGCCATTCATACAGGTAACGAGTGGGGGACAGAAAAGCTTCTTACAGAAGACGTTACAGGTCTGTGAGAGCCAGAGATTTTCCTTGTTTGAGGTGACCAAATACTTATTTTCCACCCTAATTTACGAATAAATTCTTTACAAATCCTACCATGTGAATTCATGGATTTTTTTTTCACATTCTGTCTCTCACAGTTGAAGTGTACCTCTGGTGCAAATTACTGACCTCTGTCATCATTTTAAGTGGGGGAACTTGCACAATCGGTGGCTGACTAAATACTTTTTTGCCCCACTGTAGCTGGCAGCTTATTATAGCACCTGCTACGTAGCACGTCATTGGGCTTCTGGTTCATTAACAACTGGCAAACATGCATAACTGGGAGAGAAGTGCTGGGTTATGAACTCCTGTTTCTCCTTTAGGTCAGCCAGACTCTCGCTACATCCGGGTGGAGACCTGTATGTTCATGGTGAAACTGCCCCAGTATACTTCTTTGGACGTGATGCTGGAGAAACTGCGCTACGCCATCCACTACCGCGAGGACCCACTCAGCGGCTGAGAAGACTTGACAACCGAATATTCCCCCCCATGTGCCCCAAACCTCGCCCTCACCCGTGACCCCTTTTCTCCCTTCATCCCCAAGTTCCTGGACTTTCCTCTGAGACAGACCTTATGCTCTGCTGCATTGACAAGTCACAAAGTTAATTTTATTACATTTTCAGTGGCAATGCTTTGTTTATCCCTGCTTTATATTGCAGTTTACACAAATTGTACGTTTCATTATTTTGATTTGTTTTGCTTTTTTTTTTCTTCTTGTTATTGTATTTTATTTTATTTTATTTTATTTTTCAAGGGAATTCAGGGAAGATATTCTGAATTGGCACTGACACGGAGTTTGAGGACGACGCTGAAGTGAACCAACTGTGAGACTTTTTGTTCACCTTTTCCTCCCCTTTCCTTTAACAGAAGGATTAACAAGGTTCAGTCAAATTCTGTGAATTTAGCAGCGTTACGGGCTAACTTTGAGATCAGCACTTTGAATTTAATTGAATTCACGATTGCTTAACATTTTAGCACTGTAATCTCGGTCTGACTCGCTGGATTTGGCATTGCCATTATGGCACAAAACAAACATTTACTCTCCTAACGCTTAACCTAGCTGCCTCCCTCTGCCACCCCTCTGTGGGGGTGATGTTCAGAAACATGCCTTTGCTGTAGGAGCCTCTCTCAAGAGGGTAATGCTGTGTGTGAAAATCAGATGATGATCATGGCTTTTGAGTTTAAGGTACAATGACTCTCCCCCCCCCAAAAAAGAAAAGAAATTTGTATTGCTGTCTAGTCTTGGAACCTGTCAAGTATAAGCAGGCAGAAGGTTTGAACAAGTGCTGTACAGGATATTATGTAGTTTACTGCCTGTTTTAAATAAAAATGAACTCCTAATGGACAAACTAACTTATGCCTATATAAACTGATTACATTTTATCCAAGTCTCTGAAGGGAGGGTATTTAAGTCATGTAAAAAGTCATATTAATCTATTAGTTTATGAATAGATAGATACTTTTATTTTATTTTTTCTCTTTTGTTTTTTTTTTGTTTTTTTTAATACCTTAGTAGCTGTGGCAGAACGAGGGGTCAGGTAGATTGGACGATGGTAATCGAAGCCTGCTCTGTTTTTTTTGGTTTTTTTGGGTTTTTTTTATAAAGTTGCATTACAAATTGTGAAACCTATGTTGCATTGTGAAAGCAGGAAGGGAACCCATGAGCTGCTGCTCTTCCACATTGTTTGTGTAATAACTTCTACTGAATGTGAATGTCCTTGTTTCCTATTCCCAATATACGTGATCTTCACACGTACACCGAGGAAGGGGCAGCGGGTTAAATTGAGTTCTGCCTTTTCATAGTTTTCTTTAATGAGAAATGAACAGCATTCTGCTTTTTTCTTTTCTTTTTCTTTTGGTCAAATTACCCATAACCAAATGTTTAGCTGTGTTTAAAAAAACAATAAAATAAAATAAATAAATAGGATGGGAAAAAAAATGTAAATAGACTAAAGTTTGGCAATTTTTATTAATTGCTAATTCACTTCACCTTATAACTTTTGGTTTTCGGTTTGCACTACTCTTCCAAGAAAAGATTCTAAAATGAGCAAACTAGCTGATGTCTGTTGGATATCCAGTTTGTTGTGTTGTTATTTTTTATGAATTTTTTGGAAATACCAATAATATTATTATCACCTTTGTCTTGTACTCAGATGGATTCAATTTCTTCTACTCATGGTGAAACATGTTTTTCTTGTGTGAGTAAAATCGCCATTTTACTTGGATAGTACTGAAAAACACAGCGAAAATTGCTATTTGACTAATTGGGTTGTTGATTGCTTGCAAATTTTTTGGTTTTTGGTTCAGTTCCTTTTGAAGGGTGATACACCGCTGCTAACAGGGACGCTCTCTCTTCTACTACTCCTTCTTGGGAGGGGTAGGAAAGGTTATAAAACGGACATATCCATACAAGGAGGTGTTACGATAAAATGTGTGCTGTACATTTACTTGATATTTATTACAATTATTTATGGTTGCATTAACTTAACTTTTACTGTCTTACCTCTGCACATCGGAAGCTTAACATATCTAAAAATGGATTATACAGATGTAAAGAATCAGATGGCATTTGAGATTTGTGTCACAATAAAGAAATGTCTTCATGTACAAATACTCTTTGTTGTTGTGTTTTTGTTTTGTTTTGTTTTTTTGCTCTTGATCTAATTATCATTTTAACTAATTGGTCTTTAAGTTATTGGTCACAGGAACCCTCACATTTTCATACTTGACCAGCCAGTGCTGGTGATGTGACTTGGTGAATGTGACTGTTACCAGTCTCTTTTGACAATTAGTTCTCATCATGACGTCATGGTTTGTCTATTTTAAAACATGCTTTGTATGTTTTACTGGCAGTTAAGTAACTGCCAGTAAAACAGTAAAACTGACTCAATAGTTGGATTCTGTTTCATTGTGTGTTCTATTCAAAGAAAACTGTCTTGAGCAATGTGTGTAATTGAGGAAGAGACCAAAAGACTTTGTGTGCTGTCAGTGCTTACTGAGCTTTTATACTGCTTTGCTGAAATTTCTAGGTCAAATTTAAGACATACAGTTAGGTCTATATATATTTGAACACTGACACATGTTTATTTTTATTTTTTTACTTGTTTACTTATGTTTACTGAAACATATTCCAGTAATAGTTATATAATGGACATGGACATAATGTGTAAATGTAAACTTTAAGCTGTCATTTAAGAGTATTTACAGTAAAACTGGATAAAGGGTTTAGGAGTTTTAGCTCCTTAACATGTGCCACCTTTTTTAAAGGGGACCAGAAGTAACTGGACAATCGACTAAAAGGCTCTTTATTGGACAGGTGTGGGCAATCCCTTTATCATGTTGTTATCAGTTAAGCAGATCAAAGGCCTGGAGTTGATTTGAAGTGTGGTGCTTGTATTTGGAAGATTTTGCTGTGAATGGACAACTTGCGGTCAAAGGGGCTCTCTGACACCACCAGGAACTCAATTATTACTCACTTAAGGAGACCAGAGTGTAAATGCGGTGTAATGGAAACATAATAAGTAGCTAAACTCCAAATTAACTTAGCTTAAATGCTGTTTTTGAAATATTATACCAAAGCAATTTACAAACCAAATATAATACATATATAATATGCACTGTATACACGTGCAGTAGCATGGTGTGCACACTGCACTCCATGCCCAGATATCCCAAGTTATTAGCTTAAACCTTAAAATGCTATTTTATGCCGAACTGTGTTGTCTTTGGCATTTTTCTTACAAATGGGGAAAATCAGCTGCTAGTAACAAAGTGCCTAACCATACAATTCAAAATAGTTTTTTTGCTAAGCTGTCTGTTATGTAAACACACAACACTGGTTAGGTGCTTGAATGATTCGTAGGTGAGTGTTAAGTTGCTTAACTAGAAAAATTTGCATTTCCTGCGAAAATGCTGTGTGGATGCCTTAACGCTGAAGATTTCTGCTGAAAAAAACAAAAACAAAAAAAACCCCATGAGCAGGATTCGAACCTGGCCCTTTGGGTCTCAAGGCGGCTACTCATCTCACTGAGCCAAACTCCTGCTCACAATGAAAAGGTGGAGAGACTGACAATTACTAATAATAATGGATTGGATTTATATAGCGCTTTTCAAGGCACCCAAAGCGCTTTACAATGCCACTATTCATTCACACACTGGTGGAGGCAAGCTACGGTTGTAGCCACAGCTGCCCTGGGGCAGACTGACAGAAGCGAGGCTGCCATATCGCGCCATTGGCCCCTCTGGCTAACACCAGTAGGCAGTAGGGTAAAGTGTCTTGCCCAAGGACACAACGGCCAGGACAGAGAGCCCGGGGATTGAACCGGCAACCTTCCGGTTACAGATGCGCTTCCCAACCCCCTGAGCCACGGTCGCTGAAATGAGCAGAAGCTGCTGAGAATTGTGCTGATAAGAGGTGAAAAGGCTAAAAATTTTGCAGAAAAGAGGTGAATCAGCAGAATTTCTGCTGAAAAGAGTTTTTTCTGAAAACAGCTGAGATTTGTGCTAATAAGAGGTGAAAAGGCGGGTGTCTAATGATTAGGAAACTGTTTCAATGGAACGATGGCTGTCAAGAAAAATGGGTGATAATGACTGTGTTTTGTAACCATGTCTTCAGACAGTTTTTTGGAAATTCAGTTGTGACACAATGACTCACACTCAGTGCCTGCCTTTGTTTGTTGGTGATTGGGGATGCCAGCACTGTGTCCAACTCCTTTAGATGGGAGAGAGAAAGTAAATCCATCATGGGTAGATTCAAATAAAACAAGAACAAGATGAAACTAGGCATCTAATAACGGGGAACTGTTTTTAATAACATCTACTTTGTGGACATTTTTTTTTTTAATATTCTTTCCCAACTGTATCAGTACTAAGCAGGAGGTTGTGTTTTTTCTATGATTTGGTTCTCAGATTGTTATAATAATTACATAATAATAAGCACATTTCACAAAAATTGTGCTTGCAATCAGAAAGTCATTCACTTTTGGGTTGTCTCATCCTCATCATGACTGGGAGGAGTCTGGTCTGAATGAGCAATGCTGATTGGTTGAGAAATGGGTTTGGTTTGTCAAGTCCACAGACAAGTGCTACATAAATTTGACAAATTTTAGTGATAAAGAGACACAAGAATAAGGATCCACAGGATCTGTAATATTCAGGGAAACATGTCTACAACTAGGTGAGCTGAAACCTGTGTTCTTCTCGTATAAATGACCGCATTGTGAATTGATATTTTGTAATTTTTTTAGGTTGATGTTTTAAATTTTTGATCTTTTTGCTTGCCCTTTGGTCCAAAGTGAAATGAAGACCCAGCAGGATCTTCACGTGGCCACTCCAGTGAGGGAGAGCCTTGCCCTGACCAAACTGGCCGGGACCTCTATTTACCTCAAGCTGGATTCGTCGCAACCGACAGGATCCTTCAAGATCAGGGGCCTCGGTCACCTGTGCAAAACGGTGAGTAATTCCTATCTGGCAATGATTTGATTTCCCCTGCATTTGAAAGAGGATCTTGTCGGGAGTGAAAGGAACCGGCAAGGGTCAGTTTACTGGCTCATGAATTCTGTGTTGACATGTTTGTTATGGGTTTCCTTGTAGCTGGCAGAGCGAGGATATGAGCGATTTGTCTGCTGTTCAGGTGAGAATACAACAGTCTCTACTTTACCATATTGATGCATTCAGTGTGTCTAATTTAATTGTTTGTTTGTTTGTTTGTTTCAATAGGAGGAAATGCCGGCATGGCAGCAGCTTATTCTGCCCGCAAGCTCGGGGTTCCTGCAACTATCATTGTCCCAAACGTCACACCGAACATAACAGTGGAGAAAATGAGGGATGAGGGAGCCACTGTGATCATTCATGGCAAGGTTAGTTAAATGTTCCTCAGTCACTTTTTTACTTTTTCCCAGAACAAATGAATGTACGAGGGTGGTAGATTCTGAATGAATATGCTTCATTTTATTAACCCACAGGTTACATTTAGAATACAAGATGACTATTAAATGGTTTTCATTGATTGAAGGGAACTTGGTGGGGGGGGGGGAGATATACCAGATCATTTGTATGTTTTCTTTTCCACAGAATGTAGATGAAGGCATTGCATACGGACAGGAGCTTGTGGCAAACAACGCTGGCTGGATATACATCCCTCCCTTTGATGATCCCCTCATCTGGTAAGATGGCTTCAGTTGGCATCCTCGGAGCTGTGACTGTGTTTACATTAGCCTTCTGTTACTGTGACACCTGTCTTATCATGCATGAACAGAGCAGTTGCAAGGAGTAAATGAGATGATGTGGCAAGATGTATGTTATCACAGCTATTCTGGGGGAGGTTGTCAGATAACTAATTTGTTTGAGATGTCACATTCAAAGTGTTAAGCTTAACCATAAATTATTGAAATTATGGGTTACTTGGTATATTATTGGCATTTGATAATCATATGCCACAACCAAGCTTTATAAACCAGGCTGCACCATGCAGAGATTTCCTATATTGCTGTGCATTAAAGCAAAATCAGTGCTGAGTTTCTAGAAACTGACAGCTTGCGTTTGTGTACAAAGGGAAGGCCACACATCTCTGGTGAAGGAGCTGGAGCACGACCTGAAGGAGAAGCCAGGAGCGATAGTGCTGTCAGTGGGAGGCGGGGGCCTGCTGAATGGGGTGGTGGAGGGACTGCGTCGCGCCAACTGGGCTGACGTCCCTGTTGTAGCCATGGAAACTATGGGTGCACATAGCCTCCATGCAGCCATGGAGGCTGGAGAGCATGTGACTTTACCTGCGATTACAAGGTACTGCTGATTAGCTAATTAACTAAAAAAAATAAGGGTGTCAACAAATGTTTGGACTGGTGGTGAACAGCGGCCTTGTATTATACTCTACAGTGTTGCAACCACACTGGGCGTGGCAAAGGTCTCAGCGCAGACAATGAAACTGTCACAAGAACACCCGATTCTGTCAGAAGTAGTCACAGACCAGGAGGCTGTGAAAGCTGTTGAACGCTTTGTGGGTGAGTACAACCTGAAGAGACAAACAACAGATTTGAAATGACCGATCTGATCACAGATCTCTCCTGATATTCTGCCTCTGCAGATGATGAGAAGATCCTGGTGGAGCCTGCCTGTGGTGCTGCTCTGGCAGCGGTGTACAGTGGCATTATCAAAAGGCTGAGGGATGAGCGCAAGCTGCCGCAGCACCTGGGCCCTGTGATCATTGTGGTGTGTGGCGGCAACAACATCAGCTTGGAGCAACTGAACAAGTTGAAAAAGCAGCTTGGCATTATTTAACTTCACCCTGAGTTTTCCTGACCTTTCTTCCTTTTCCCCACCTGCTCACAAACCCTAAACCCTATTTTACTCTCTGTAATATATTATAAGTACTTGTATGGGATATGTTTATTAATTGTGTTTCTGTTTATAAGGTCTGTCTGAAAAACAATAATTTAACCCACATTTAAGCTGCATTTGATTTGTATTTAGTATGTTTTGTTTGTAGGGCCGTTACATATGGTATATATGTGGTGTATACTGACTGTATGTTAGGCACCAACATGAAAATTTAGTAAAGATGCACAAAACTCCATTTGACGTAAAACAGTTCACTCAGTGTGTAACTGTTCACCATAAAATATGTGAAAAAAAAAACCAGGTCTAATTATTTATTAGTTATTGGCCTTAAAAATAACCAAATTTCAGACTATTCTTTATTTTAAACTATAGTTCTGTTCTTTGTCTTAAAACTAACAAGTTCTTCAATTTACCGTATTGGCCAAAAGTCTTGAGCCACCTTTGATTTCTTTGTATTTTACTTGCAAAAAGCCACTGTATTTATTTATTTATTTATTGTAATTTAAAAAACTGTCTTGAGCAATAGCTCTCGAGAGTTAATCAACAGTTTGATTGGCATAAAATATATATTTTCTTGCACCAACAAGCTGATTCCCAAAGAGCTATTAGCCCAAAATCTGGAACATCACAGCATGGTGTGCAGCATTTCCTTAAAAATTTTAAGCAAGCTGAACAAGTAGAGGATTAAAAAAGAAGAACTGGGCTGAAAATCAGTGTCAACAGGTCTTGTCATTCATATGTAGGGGATAGTTTGAGGCTAAATTTCAGCCAGTGATGTTTGGGATTTTTGTTGAAACTGATGGAATTATGAACACAGAAAAGTACATTCAGAATTTGATCAAACATGTAATACCATCTGAAAAGGATTTTGAATGACAGTGGCTTCATTTTTCAACATGACTGATGCCAAACACACTGCCAGTGTAGTAAAAACAGCATGAAGAACTATTTTAGATTACTCAAGCTTGTCTAAGAGAGTTATGTTAGAGAATAAATGTGGGCATACCAAATATTGATTACCAAGTGCGCTACAATTGTAAAAAGTCTCTTTATACCTTATATACTGCATCTCCATGTCTTTTTTTCAATGTTTCAATAAATCGCTCCATTTATTTCCTATTTTCTTAGCAAACGATAAAGAAATGGGTAGCTCAACACTTTTTCACCTTACTGCAACTTTTAATTTATACTCAAAACTGAGCAAGATTCAAACTCCAAGCTTTTAAGAAATCAAGAATGCAAAAATGTTTAGTTAGGACAACACAGCAATGGCAGTTTTTACAACAGCTAACACGAATATTTCTTTTTGAGTGAAAAGGATTAAAAACTTTTTAAAGGCCTAAAGCTTCTCCGTGAAGGATTGTTACACCATCTGTTGGTGAGGAATTGCACATAATGAATTAATTACTTAAAAGTCCTATTTTAGTTTCAGTCTTTATGAGAATATATCTAAGCCACAGATCTGATTGGAAAAAAAAGAATCTAAAAAGTAGCCTTCGTGATGCGATTGTTAAGTTAATTTGCTCATGTGAAGAGTGCAACGTCAAAGCTTTATATTTATTTCCTCATAGTCCACACTAATAAGTGAAAATTTACCCATATGTTCATATAATAATTTCAAGCCCTAGATTTAAAAATGTAACATAATATCTCAATGCTACACTGCACTGATACTAAAACAAGTATTAGAAAAATGTGTTACAACTTCATCTGCAAGGCTTTTGGATTCATGCATCCAATAAACAAAAATCGATATTTGATGATTGCAAACAAAAACTGTGTGAACTTCATCATCAACGCCATCTCTGGAAAACAGGGAATAATATTGTTACACAGGTAAACCCAGCTTCGCCACCTGATTGTGTCTGACCTGATATAGGGGTGTTGCTTTTAAAATGACTAGCTACAGCTGTATTATTGAGTGTTAAGAAACATTTTTATTTGTGGTTATAGTTTATTGAGTTGTGACTGAGTGGGTTCAGATACAGGGTTATAGGGGTTAACCTAGGTAGGCCTCGCATGCAGTAATGGTTATATTTTTGTTGGCTTTTTAATGGCATTATCTGATCAGCGCCTCACTGTCTATTATTACATTATTTACATGTCAGCATAACCTCAACAGTCAAATGGCAAATAAACAGTTCAAACCGATTTCCCAATCCACGTGGCCCTACACGGAAGTCCCAACAATATGACCTGAAGGGAGTGCCTCTGGTGACTGCACAAGGTGAATGCATATTTACCCTCCCCGGTCTACAGCAGAACTTTACCGGCCTCACCAAAAAAAAAGAAAAAAAAAAAAAAAACCCGACACATTTGATTTTAGTTCTACTATGTAAATGCCCCCCTAAAAATGTCCCAAGTAACACATTATTATCTGGATTTTTCTTCCCCCGTCTCCTGCAGATCTCCCTGCCTCTCTGTGCGCAGCAGCGCTCAGAAAATCCGCTATGGCAACAGGGGGAAAAAAGACAAGAAAAAAAAAGAAAAAAGGAAAAGATTTGACAACATGGCGCACTTTCCTTGAGAAAAAAAGTTTCTCCTGAACAGCCACACAGCTCCGTTTTTCAGCCTTTCCTCGCACTTTGTCAACTCTTTCGCTGCAACGTGGACTTTTTTGGCGACGCTTGGAAGAGTTCTCGTTGCGTAAACAGTCACAAAGTCAACAAAGAGTGTGATGGGATGAGAGCGATAACCCGTCGCAGGCAAACGGGATGGAGAAGCAAGCGACTCTGAAAGAAAAGGTAAATTATATGTATTAAAAAAAAAACCTAAAACGACTCTTTCGTAGGCTGTCATGCCAGCTGTCATTTTCCAACTTGTTGGTATTTTATTGCCCCCGGATTACTTTTTTACTCCGCGTCCTGGACAGGAAATACCAAATGACCATTCTGTGAAAACCTCGTAAAAGACCTCTATCGATTTTCCAGTCATGCATACAGCACTGTTCTGCACACTGGATGTGTGGGCTGTCCCAGTGCACATAATAACCAGCGTAAATCTGATTTGAATATCGCTCGATTCCAACATTAACTTGGAGCACATTTATTTAGTTTTTGCACGAACAGAAGACTTTACAGTGGCAGAGAGTTTCTGTGTATTAACGAGAGCAAATCCACACAGTTCCTCCAGGAGAACTGTGACCATCCTGCAGTCTGGACTACATTACAGTAGGAGAGATAAGTTGCTTTCCCTATCTCTGTCTCCTTATGATTACGTTGTTAGGGTGTCCTCTGTATTGATGTAGGCTTTCATTATCTCTCACTCTCCACCCTTCCTGCCCAGTGCTGCCCACATGCAGTGGGCAGCCCCCCCTCTGTATGTTGTAGCAGATTAGACAGCAGAGAGCGGACTTTTCTGTCAAAACCTGCATTCTCTTGGGCCTTGGAAGCACTAATCCATAATAGATGCCTCTCCTGCCTCTCCTTTGGGAGCAAACCTTTGAATGTCAGGCTTGGCGATAGTGTTGGTTGTGTTGCAGATGTCACAAACTCAGCCTGTTTGTGTGTTTCTGAAAGGTGAGCTATGGTTTATATGTATTTATATACACACACACAAAAAGAAAGACAAAGAAGAAGAAAAAATCTTTAAAAACCTCCAGAGGTTTACCGTACACGGATTTATCAAACCTCAGGTGCTGAATTTGCTCTTAGAGGTGCAATAGAAAAACGAGATGCCCCCCCCCCCCCCCCCCCCCCCCCCCCCCACACACACACACATATAAAACCATGATCTTTTCTCTGTTGTCATGTGATACAAAAGGTTATTTAACGGTTGTCATAGAAGCACTCTTTTTTTTCTGCTGCTTCTACTCCCTGGGCCTCTGGAAGTAATTACCAAGCCAGCCCTATCCCAGAATTCAGTCCGAGGAGGTGTGGTGAGAAAGAGGTATAATGGAAGCAAGCCCAAAAGCCAGGCAGCCCGAGATGAATTTCATGATTCAGTAATACTCAGCCAGCCGTCCCTGTTAAACGGACACGACGCTCTCCTACTTACTGTAATCAATCAGATGCTTACCGGTTTGTTGCAGTTAGTAAGATCTGAGTCAGTACAGTTGGTCTTCCTGCTGTTTTAGTGCAAGAGTGGAAAATAAAGAGGGACAGGGAGAAAGCCTTGCACTAACACATATATTATATTTGCTGTGGTAGGAAATTTTGCAGTGCAGTGAAGACGTCTTTATTAGGCTGAACGTCACAGTGATGTTGTTCTTTAAACCGCTATGTGTAACGCTGTAATAAAAAAGTGTGAAAGAAGAACAGCTGTGGACTCTGGGAAGTTGAAGATAAAAGGTTACTTGGTAATGAGTGACATCATGACAAACTGTGCTTTCATTTAAAGTTAACACATGTGCAGAAATAATTAAAGTTTGCAGCTAAAGACAGAAAATGTTGTCTGCAATGGTTTTGCACAGCTCTGATTGTTTTATACAACCTTTATTTAAACTGTAAAAACAACAGATGCCTTATAAAGTGTTTTACTTTGGCCCTCATGCTGTGTCAACTTTTGACTTGAGTCATATTGCAGCAACACATCTGCAAGAGTTGAAGCTGCACTATTTACATACTACCAGGATCACAACCTCGCAACACATGACACAGCAGGAAGAATCACAGACAGCAGTTTCTCCAGAGGCCATATCGCTAAGCTAGCATGCACAAAAATGAGGCTCCGAGCCTCACTTGCAATTCAGCTGGCAGTAATGTTCTAAATTGCACCCGTGTCCTGATGTGACACGTCAAAATATCTGCCGTGAAAAGGGCTTATTGAGCTCAAATACCAAAGCACATGCATTTTATTTTGGCACACAGGAGTTTGGCATAGACTCTGGGTCATGCACTCTTTCAAAAACACCCTGCTTCATATTCATTTCATTCATTAACGGTCCCTTGTGCTTCAGGTGCATGTTCTCAGTGCTGCAGTGGTAGCAGTGGGCAGCAGACATTTTTGGCATGTTGCAGAAGCAAAAGCACAGGTGTAATTGATCACAATAAAAATGACTGTGTTCCATTTAAATGAGCCACTTCCAAGGTCCTTTTAGTGTGCGTGTTGGCTCACTGTCGTGGCCTTGCAGGACACTTAATGGAACTGAGCCATCATTAATGAAATTTGCTTCACTTGTGTTTTTCCGACTATGACAGCTTAAAATATCGGCCTTGGAAAAACACTCACCGAGGTCTCTGCTTAATGGAATTCCTCTTGGTTAAGTGTTGTGGGGTTTTTTTTCAGTCAGACTGATCAAAGCTCTCCGGCTGCTCCCTGTCCTTTTCTCCAGTTTTCAATCTTCGGTTCTCGGACAGCGGGCAGACCTATCCGGTGCGTTGGAAACGACGGGGCCAGGTACGGTCTGAGCAAAGCTGAGTTCATGGAGAAAGTGCAGCAGAGCAATGAGGCGTGTCAGCGAGGTGACTTTCAGGCAGCCGTTCATTTGTACAGTGATGCACTGCAGGTCGACTCACAGAACTGCATCCTGTACAGTAACCGTTCAGCGGCTTTTCTCAAATTGGGCCAACACCAAGCAGCTCTGGAAGATGCTGAGAAAGCTTGTGAGCTTAATCCCAAGTGGCCAAAGGTAAGTGCACCTCAACAGCCTAAAAAGCTGTGGATTCTCAGAACGAGGGGCTTTTTTAATTTTATTTATTGCAAAATAAAACAACATAAGAAGTGAACTAAACAACTGTTCACGCTACATCTCCCATTTGATGTTTTTTAATAGAAATCATTGACTAGCGCACAAATAGAGTGTCATCGCCACGAATGTCAAAGGTTAAATCTAAACTGGGTTATCTAAGCGGCACAGATTGAAATGTGTCACGTGCCAAATGTGCTTCTTAAAAAACATCTTTTTATAAAAACTGCTGGCAGCAGAGGCAGCTTTTTCAGCGCAGCTGGTAATGAAGTAGCCACATAGTTATATTTTCATTGCATTGCTGTCTTTGCTCACATAAATGAGATCATTTATCTTTAGTTTAAAGTGTATCAAATCCCCATCACGTTTCCACTCCTTCAGTTTCAACCTTGTGGCTTCTGATCAATACAAACTTTTCTGGGGTCTTGTCTTTGATCTTGTCCAAGCCACGTGGACTAACCTGCGATAGATTTCACATTACTCAGCCACAGAGATCACTAGCAGACCAATTCCTCTCAGTGATAGAAATGCATCGATTTCGTGATTTAGCACGCAGAGAAACTTTTGTCTCTCCAGCGAGAGATTGATGATAATGTGGTAGAGTGGTATTGATGATAATTTGTCGCTACCAATGATGCATCAGCGGCCACCTCTTCTTTGATCTGAGGTTGTGCGTCTTCGTTTGCTCAGGTAGGTTTCCTCCTCTGTGAAAGTGTGTCATTGCAGTGAGAGCTGACACTGTCACTTCTTATTATGTCGGTAACGTGTGCGTCCTGTCCCATTGTCTGTGGACTTTGAGTACAGCCTTAAACACACCTATTGTTTACTGTAGCTTTTTATACTTCTGTTGTTGTGATCGTGTGCTCCGGCTAGTCCGATATATTTCACTTGATATTATAAATTTCTGTAACAGTAGTCTTGACTTTATGGTGTCACTTTTCTCTCTTGCATCTCGTACAGTGGGAGAAATTTCACAGAACCTCTGAGGCCTTTGAGACCAAACTATAATTGAAAATCACTGCCAAAATCGTTCGCCTCCTTTTTACACGCTATCCAAGTACAATGAACTCTTTGTGGTCTGACTTGGGGGATGGTTCGCTTAATCTGTGTAGCTCTGCTCAGCCTGGATTTACTGCCATTTGACAGTTTTCACTCTCGTGCCCGGGCTTTTGTTCATCGTGATGTTGATGTATAATTTGACCCCTGTGTCTTAGTTTGCAACAGGAAACAAAGGGATTTATGTCAATGTATTAAAAATTACACAATATTGCTTTGCAGAAATTAAATCTCTCGACTCACCACTAGGGGGCAGTCTCGTCAAACCGGAATAGATTTTCAAGGGTTTTTTTTTTATGTGCAGAACAAAACAGCAGCCACTTTAATTTCCTTGATGCTTTTTTTCTGTCCTCTGAATTAGTGTGTTTAATAAAAGATTAAGGTAGAGCATTTGTGAAAGCAAACTTTCCTGCATGAAAAATGTATAGGTTGATGTTTTGATACATTAAAAAAGAATTTAGCCTCTTTTACTCACGTTTTTTAATCCACTCTGCTGATTATGAATGAATAGTTGTACAAATTACAACTCATGATTCAAAGAAAAGATTCGTAATATCTGCCTTGACACTCATGGTGTTGGCCTCTGGGAAAGAAGGGCTTGGTGGAGTGCAGTCTATCTGCTGTGGCTCGATGTTTGATGAAAGAACAGGGATTAAATCACAGGAGTGTGCTGGCATTCAGATCCTGTGTGAGTACATAATATCATCAATCATACCTCCCTATGACTGCACTTCTGCACTGGCCCATCAAACAGTGACAGGCGTGGTTTTGCTGCCCCGAGCCCCGCGCTGCAGCCCACCCTCCTGAAGCCCACAGCCAGCCTGTGAAGGAGCTCCCTGTCTAATCTGTCAGCTTTCCTTGCTGTAACACATTCTGAAAGAAGAAAGAAAATGTGGGGTTTAATGACCCAAGACAGCTTTAGGCTCTTTGTACCTCTCCCTCTTACTGAATATAAAAAGCTTAAATGAGAACAAAATAGGGTGCCATTTCGTAGACACGGGGCTCACGCGTTGTGTCTGCGCACATTTTTAATCTGCAGCCAGTGATGGAGGGAAACTGCGGCGTACAATGGCGTGTCTTTTGCTGTGCATTATTGATATGGAAGAACAAAGGGAATGATAGTCTTGCAAACTTTTTGATCGACACGCCGAGTGTGTGGCATCACCGTAAGATGGCAAACCTTTCGGCATCTGCTCGCAGTGAGCGTTTTGTCATCCTTTTCTGCGCCTCAAGTGTCTTTTCGCGACTGAGAGGACAATGCTCTTTTCTAGATGGAAATCCGTTGCTGCTCTTCTCCTCCATCTGCTCTCCCCCTCTCAGCACTGCTGTTCCAGTGACATGTTAAACAAACAGGCCTTTCTGTCATCACTCCTATTCTCCTACTTGAGCGCTGACAGGAGAGTTCCTGGGGACCCAGAAGACAACTGGCACCGAAGTATCAGGGGAAACATCTCTATCATTTGCATATCTTCTGATTACAGGTTATGATGGCACTTGTCATGGGTATTCCGTCTCTTCAAATCTTTATTGCCAAAGTTGCAGATTACACCCACTCATAATGGTGGTGAAAAACCATCAAGCCTCATTTTTCACACAAGGCTGCCACACTTCTTCTTTTTTTTTTTTTAAACACATTTATTTCAATCCATTTTTCTTCTTCAGCAGCTTAAAATGTCCATTTATGTCCCAATAGAGAGGCCTTGGGTTTAACTGAGACAATGAGTGTTTGCAATGGAAAAGGTCATGGTGTGTGGAGTGCTGAAAGGGGACTTTAATTACAGCAGCACCATATCCAGTAAATGCGTAAGGAGTGGATGCTGACACCCTGATGGAGCATAAAGCTTCTGTTTCCTGCGGCGTTGGGTGATGACACGGGAGTTTGCTGTCACAGGAAGAAAGGCATTGTGTGTGTGCGTATGATTTGAAGACCTCATCTTTTGCCACTCTCAGCGGTGCTCTACTTTTCATGTGGATGAAAACCACTGGGGTGTAATGCTTCCCTGTTGGTATGACTGTCCGTTAAAGCAGCTCTCATCTAATCTCGGTGTGTGTACAGAATAAAGAAACTAGCTTTTGATATCACGGGGAGAGTTGTCACAGCTCTCGTGCTTTTCTTTGTGCTTTCATTCACACCACCTGTAATGTGGATTTAATTGCATCTTGGTTACTGGTGCTGTTATTTTCATGCTGATTAATGGACTAAAGCTTCTGTAAGCTGGCAAAAGTCTTTTGAAATAATGTGTGAGTCTATGTTTGAAGAGCAGAGAAGGTTTTTGTCATAGTGCAGGAAGATTACAATATGGTATGCGTGGATTCATTAAAGAAACTCAGTTTGTCTACATTTGAATGCCGTTCTGCTCAGTAGCCTTTTTGGGGTCTCACTGGCTGGATGACTCAATCAGTCAGTTTGCGTGTTATCCACACTGAATTATGTCAACAAGGAGTTTTTGGATGGCCTTCTGGTTTCAGTGGAAATGACTGGTTTGTCAGCACTATCATAATGTTGGTGATTGTGGCTTTGAGTGACATTTCTCTGCTGTCGAATGGCTCTGCATGAGATTTGGCACTGCCCTCTGTAGGATGGAATATAATATTTTCGGTGACTTTTTCCTTAGCTGTAAATGCTTATTTGGTTAAAGCATTTAGGTTCATGGATACATGCCTTAAAAAAAGTTAATGATACACCATCAGCTCAGGATCAGTTGCCGATTTATTGGCCAGGCATCGGAACCCGCCTTGTTTTGACTGATAAGATGAGATTCGCTCATGCCAGTGGCCGGTGTTTATCTGTTGTGCCACATCAATTTTGGACTTGTTAAATGTTCAAAGACTGTGTGAAGAAGAGCTGAAAGTCGTTAAAGCTGTTCAATTATTTTCTATGATGGAGCTTCTCTGGTGCAAACAGGGAAATAAACAACAAGAACATCATAAACAAAACTGGCATCTTTGGCTGCGTGTATCTGTATGGATTCTTAGTTATTAAAACATGGACAAACAAGCATGGAAATGCAGTATATAAGAGAAAAACAGACTTGGTGCAATTATAAAGACCTTGAAAATCTGTATTTGCTATGACCACCTTTATTCTTCAACACAGCCTGAAGTCTCTTAGGCAAACTTTTGTGTTATTTGTCTTGTAGTCATCTCCAGGCTTCTTGAAGGACACTGAATGTAAGTTTTGGGCTCTTTGAGAACCATCTTGGTGCAAAATAGTATTTATTCCTGTCAAACTGTGTTATCTTTGGCTTTTTTCAAAGATTCAACAAATAAAAATATGAACAAACGATGTTTTTTTGCAACATGCTGCTAGTAACAAAATGCCCAAAGATTCAAATTAAAATTGATCCTTTGCTAAGTTGCTGTTGTTGTTGTTGTTATGTGTAAACACAACACTTTTCACCCCCTGAGTTAGATGCATTTTTAATGCTTAAATGATTCATAAACAACGACAAAAACATGCCTCTGATAAGGGTCGGCTACAGGGACTGAACCGAAAATGAGTCAATATGTAAAGAAGCCAACGTCCCGAGAAAAGATGAAAGATCTTTAGAAAGCCCGAAGAATAAAATCATAGAAAAGTCGGGCTCCTTGGAATCAAAATATAAAGAAATGAGGGTTCACTCAAGACCTTTGATCAATACTTTAAAATATCAAAAACCTAAAAATGCAATTAGGATATGCCGTTATTTTAAGATAATTAATATAAGTGTATTGCACAGGTGAGTTTGCTCATATACTGTACTGGATCACCCCACAAACTGCCTGCAAAATGTAAGTAGAAGAATGAAATGTAACAATAAATGCTAAATTCTGATCTTCACTCGGATGCCACGCTGTGTGTGAATTAATATTAATAATATCCTTTGATGCATATTTATGGTTAGCGTGAGCTGGTTTGATTTGAAGAAACAGAGGACATCAACCTGCATACCTTCCCAAAGTTATGAATAAATAATTATACGATATGAATGCCTCTAGTTAGTCCTGAGAATACCAATAGACAGCAGAGACTCATTATACTGTGCACCATGTTGTCAGATTATTGAGTTATAGAGAAACATGGGGCAGATGATCTCATCTAAAGCAGCATATCTGTTAGAAGATCCCGCTGCAGTGACGAGGCACACTTCATGATTGTAACTGTTTGATTTAATTAGTGCGAATTTTCAGAGGTTGCAGAAAGAGCTCCGACATTTATAATTGAATACGGGGTAAGAATGAAGGAGGAATTTCATATCTACTGAAAAGTCAGGAAAAATGTCCAAAAATGTTAGAAAAAGTTCGAATGAGCGTGTTAGAGGTTTTATGACTTCATGCCACTGTTGTGTTGTTTTTTTTTTTTTGTTTGTTTTTTGGAATAGGCGTTGGTAATCTTCAATTGTATCACAGTATGCGCAATTTCCCCGCTGCCTCTCATCATCAGGAGGTGCAATCAGGTTACAAAAAAGGGAAAAAGAGAAATCTTCCAGCCAGCTTCCTCTCTCCCACTCTTATTTTCCACTTACCATGGAGAGAGTAGCGCTATGAACCACTAATAAGAGGGTTCCGTTTCGCTTCTACCCAGCCGAGGGTTGACCTAATGAACAAATCAAATGAATGGCATATAATTATAGGCCAGGGAGGCCGGGACGGACAGAGGGTTGGCGCTAGTGGGCACAAACCTGAAATTATTTGTCTGGAAAATCTGTGAAATAAGCGGGAGCAGTTAAATTCTGACTTTTTCCTTTAGAAGGCCGCTGCGGCTAAGCAGTACAGCACATATGCACCGTGATGGAGGGAAAGTGACCACACACACAAACACACACACACATGTCGGCTGTTTTAATTTCAGCAGCACGTCCTTGGCAGCTGTGTCATTCTTTACGCAGATGAGCTGGAACTTGTACGTACTTATGCGACTGTGTTGCTCCCTCTTACGTGGTATCCACAACACTGTTGCTTCATTGCTACTCATTTTACAAAAAGATGCTTCTTTCTCAAGTCAGCCCATCTTCTTTCCCATGAGCTACTATTTAGTAAGTATGCAACAAAATTTGCTTGAGCTATGACATTGTTATGAATCTGATGGATGCTACTTGCATCCCAAATCTCATTCTCCTCTTTCAGGCTGACAACTCGCTCAAAATTGAACGCATAAACATCGAGCACATCCTGTTAGAACCAGCTCACATCCTCCGTCTGCAGCTTTGTCACGACACGTAAATTAGATCTGTAATATGAGTGATAGAAGATATATCCAGGCTTGCTCATATGCTTATTTGATAGTTGATGTTCTGTTTAGCAGCTTTTTCCTCCCCCCCCCCCCCCCCCCCTTTTTTTTTTTTAAATTTACAGTTTGTCAGAGTCTTTCCAAATCCTGCTTAGCTGGGTTGCTGTGATGGTGGCCAAGTGGTTTTCCTCTCTGCCACCCAGGCTCCACACCAAATTGTAGTGTTTAGTAAAATTTAATCTGCTTTAAAGAAACACCAGCTGTTTAAAAAAAAAAAAAAAGGAGGAAATTTAGCATATCTCGTGTGTGTTCTTTATACTAACCACAGGATCTGTACACTATATATCATTATCGCTGGAACTTGCAAAGTTCACAAAGGCAGGCTTTCAGTTTTCAGTGGAGCTTTTCAGGGTGATGTAATTTAGTTTGATATGTGGGTGATGATGACCTCCCTCTCACCCCACAGCTGCCTGTCTCCACACTGTCCAGGGGGCAGAGATGAGTCAGAGCTGGGAGCTGATTTCACTCTGATGATAATCTGCCGGGCCCTATCGACACACCATCAGCACCTACTAACTGCTTTACAGAAATGTCATTTTCACAAATTTCGAGTGTACTCTCTGTGGGTTTTATTCTTTTGGATTTGCTCAGAGCTTTTAATTCAACTCAGTTTTATTTATATAACAGAAATTCACAACAATAGTTGCCTCAGTATGGTTTATATTGTAAAGTAAAGACCCTACAATGTCAGGAAAAACACCCCAATAAATGCATGACCTCCTTTTTCATTTTCAGCATCACTCTGAGACAGGATGTTCCTAATTTTAGAGCTATTGGGTAAATGAATGAAAGGAGTCCTACATATCATGTGCATGCTGAAGGACATATCCTAATCAAGAATGAGTCAAAGATTCCTCACAGTTTTACTGGAGACCTAGGTAGTGCCATTTAAATACATTTCTAGGACTGTAACCTCAGTTTTGACTGGATTTAGAGGTAAATTATAGGTAATCCAGGTCTTTACAACACATGCCTGCAGTTTTAATTAACTCATCTTGCTTAATAAATAAATAAAGCTGGGTGTCATCTGCATAGTAATGGAAATGTATGCAGTGTTTTCTAATAATAATTCCTAAGGGAAGCTTGTATAATGTATAATGTATAATGTCCCAGCACAGAACCCTGTGGAACGCCATAACTAACTTTAGTGTGTGAAGAAGACTCCCCATTTACATGAACAATATGAACAACAGCATCCTCTAACCTCTGTAATAAAATACTGCGGTCGACAGTATTTAATGCTGCACTGAGGTCTAGCAACACAAGAAGAAGGATGAGTCCACCGTTTGAGGCCTTAAGCAGATCATTTGTAACCTTTCTTTACACTGTTTTTGTACTGCGATGAGCTCTGAAATCTTCAAATAAACGATGCCTCCTCAGATGATCAGTTAGCTGCTTTACTGCTACTCTTTCAAGAATTCTTGAGATAAAAGGAAGGTTAGAAATTATTCAATGATTAGTTAATACAGCTGGATCAAGTAAGACCGTTTAAAGTAATGGTTTAATTCCAGCCACCTTTGATACACAGCTTTATACAGGACTTCATTTTTATAGAGTAATGAACATTTTTTCCAGGCCAAAGGAAGCTCTTCTAAATGAGTGCAATGCCATTTCCTCTTCAGCCTACGTGTTATCTTCTTTAAGATGCTCATTTATACTATTGAGTCAAGCACGGCTGATTTGTCTTGTTTCTTTAGAAGGCCACAGAGTCGTACGCAGTGAGGATGTAACACTATGAAGAAAATAATCGACCTCTGTGGGAGTAGAATTCATGTAGCTGGTCTTCTCTTTGCTGGCCACAGTGTGTGTTTTAGTTTAACAAAAATCTTTCTTTGTCGTTAACCATTTTGCAGATAAGCTATTTGAAAATTAAAAGCAGCGGTTTCTTTGTCCCAAAGGAAATACAGCATGTCAGCCTAGGTAAGCTCCTCAAATAAGAAACTTTCAATCATGTTAAAGATTTTCTGCGCCCTCAGAATGCTTTTTCACCTCCGAATGCACAAATTGATTACCAGCTTAATAGCTTTTCGCCTGCTATTACATGGGAAGAAATGTCAAAAGAGCCAGAGAAAACCAGCTCGTTGCCATGCTCGTGGCATACCAGTCTGCACCTGATAGTGGATCAGCTTTACAACACTGAGGAAATGAGAAAAACAATTGCACCCTGCTCCTGGCGCACAACCCCTAGGGTTGCACGGATGCTCTTTTTTTTTTTCTCGCAGGGATTCGTCTCATAAGCAGCTGCATATTGTAGTACGCTGGCCCCTCCTACTTGGAAGCTAAGCAAGGCTCAGGCCTCAAGACCTGGATGTCTCCAGAATTAGCTCAGCCTGTCTCTGCTGCAGGGAGGAAGCGCTCCCATTGGGGAAATGGGGTAGAGCAGAGAGCAACCTGCAAGCAGCCCATTACACCGCATAAGCATGGCAAGATGAATAGCAGAGCTGAGAGGCTTCCTGGTCCTCTTGCCTTCACTTCTGAACTTTAGGTGACTGAAACACTCGTTTTTTTTCTCTTGTGTCAGATCCAGCAGAAAAAAGAAGAAAAAAAACCGTCTTTCTGCTCATGCATAACATCACTAAAGCATTGTGTTATAGTACACTGCCTGGGTTTGGGTTGTACTTACATCCTAGTGGAAACTAATCCTCGTCTAGCCTGCGGTCTGTTTCATGGAGCACCTTTTCGTGATGTAACGTCCTTCCATGAGTCATACGCCCTGTTTCCTCCCAGTGAAATAAATGGGCAGGGATAAAGGTGCCACTAATGTTGTTCTCAGGTGGCAGACTGGCCTTTTTGGAAAGACGTACTGCAGTGGTGTGAGAAAGTCAGCACCAAAATAGTGCTTACATGAAAGTAATGAATCATGTGTACATTTAGGTGTGTGTCAGACTTGTCCTGAAAGACTTCTCTGTTCAGTTTATTGCAGAAACTTTGCCATTATCCAGTTAGCTTGCTGTTTCTTATTCTAATAAGAAACGGAAAACTTTAGGAACACTTTAATGTAATATAATGTTTCTTTTTTTATATACCTGTAATTACAAAAACCATAGGGAATTGCATTATTGTTTACACTTGCTGAAATAAGGCACCCAAATGCATTCTGAATATTATTTGAGAAATGCTCCACTCAAATTGTATCTCCCACTCACCCCTGCGGGCTTAAAAGATGTCTGTAAATAGTTCCCAGTTTTCTCACTGATGGATAACAGCGACTGGTGAACAGCAGCCGGGGAGGCGATGCTTTTACGAGATGAGCGTCTCTCCTCGGCGTTTCTATCGGTCACAACTGCAAAAGGCATCTTTATATTAAGTGGGAGAGTTAAAAATAAAAAAAGGCATCCCTCCTCGTTATTGCAAATAGGAACAGGCAGCATTACTCTGCACAATACAGCGCTGTAAAATGCCAGCTAATACAAAAGCAATATGTCTCTTCACATCTGTCACCGTTTCATTAAGAAGCAATCACTTAATGTATCGCTAAAAAACAAAGTCCTATTTGTTTGCATTGCTCATCTGGAACTGCGACATGAAATCTAATCAGCCTTCAGTTTAAGTATGACCTAATGTTGCCCATTAAGAGTTGCGTGGTCACAATTTTTCTGCAATTACTGACTTAACTGGCATGTTGTTTATGATTAATTACAGATAATTTCTAATAAACAATGAAAGTTTGGAACAAAGAGTTCAGCAGGCACAAGATTATGTTAACCTGCTTCCGCGGTGATCGCAGATTTTGCCACGAGACGGTAGGCGCGACTGTTTAATATTCAAATCCAGCCCAATGAAAGATGAAGCTTCTTTTTCTGTCCAAATATCTTGGCGTGTAATGGCCTTCAGCCTAATTCGTTCATCTAAAGTGCTCCTTCTAGATCTCAGGGCTTGCTTTTAGGCAGCTAAATTACTCATTTGTGCCAGGTTATTGCAATTAGCCGTTTGAGTGTGTGCACTGTTGTGTCTTATCTAGATACCCTCTAATTCATTCTACTCATAATGAGTTTGACAGGGAAACAACAACAGCAGCGGCGAAAAAATGGAAACGTCTGGGGAGAAGTATTAGCTAAAAAGAGGAAACATGGAGTGCAGTTGGTGTATTTCTGTGTACAAATCTGACAAGTGACTCCTGTGTAAAAGCCATAATTTTAGTATTCAACCAGAGGCTTTGTTTAAAGAAAAAGGCACACGTGTTGCTGTTTCGCTGTCTGGAAAAATATCAGTCTTTGTTCAGAAGTGAAACGTCTTTGGCGCTGATGCTGATGCTGCACTGTTTTTCTTTCAATCTGACGGCATCTGCTTGTGCCGACTTCATATCCTAGTGTAATCTTACCAGGTCAGACCTATAACATTTCCGTAGTATTTTCAAAATGGCACAAGTCAGCCATCACATTAATGGATAAGCATGCTTAAAAATGGGCTGCGCATGTCTCGTCTGCAGCTTGAGTTGGTCAGCCTGCTGTACTTTAACGCGTATTGTTCTGGTTAATGAATGGTAATAAAAAGTGTTTCCAACTCATTTTTTAGTGTTTGTCTGAGGTCTCTGACGAATCTCACAGACGTCTCAAAGCTGTTCCTTTTATCAGTCATATGTTCGAGTTTTTTCTGTATACAAGACAAAATGTTAATGTGATATTTTAAAAACAATGCTGATCTTTGATCTCAGAAGGGACAAGAGACACAGTACGGGAGTCTTTAAGGGAATTGTTGTTTATTCTTCCCTCATTAGCTTGTTTACAGGTTTTTCCAGAACCTTTTCCTCTTAGTTTAAGGTGCGTTATATCTGCAGGATAACACATGCATTAACACATGCCACTTTGATAAATGATCCCTGACATGGCGACAGCATTGATCGGGATCTAAGAGCAGACAATACTGTGTTATTCACTTCAGACCGGGGAGCTGTCATACACACTCACAGCTTATAATGTCCCATGTTTCAAGGATGTCACACACTGTGGGGGATAAACTTGTAGCAGTCATGGCTTTTCTCTCTTCTCTAATCATGGAGGTTGATATCCGAGCATTGTGGTGGTTGGATCGCCAACATTTCACCTGAGTGTACTTTAGACCACTCATACTGTATATGAACCAGTGACAATTCTAGAAGAGTGAAGGGCATGGATGGAGATATTTGATCCTGTGGAATGACCAAGCACCTGATGTTTCTAAGTCCGCACTGAATCCTGTCTGCAGCTTACAGCATCCACTGAATACCAACAGTGCGATGCATTGTGTACTTGGTTGCAATAACCCAACCTGATGTTATGATTCTGACAATACTTGCTGCCAGAACCACATGATGTCTGCTGCATTCATCTGCCACGAGTCTTTTTCCCACAAAGAAAATGTTTTGCAGGGTCTCATATTCTGCTCTTTTCATTGTACATCTTTGAGATTGCTGCTTTCAGCAGAGCACCAAGCTCTACAATCTTTGCAGTCCTCAAACCCTGCCCTCCTCAGATCCACAATCATGCCTTTTGCATAGTCTGTAAGATCATGTTTGAAGCCCTTTTTTGTTAACCCATTCAAATGCAAAAACAAGCGCTGAATTGGAGTTGCTGTTGTATGCACCTGTTTACGTAGTGATACATATGCAAATGGGAAGTACCACTTACGCTGCAGAAACAAGCTTTTGTTGATCATTTGAGCGTAGAGATATGTATTTGCATGAAACAAAGTCTGTCACAGAGGCAACGCAAAAGGAATGAGACTTGTCTAGATTAGACAATACACACACAGTGAGTTAGAGTTGATTTGTTAATTAATGTATCAGTTAACTGCAAGTCAAAATTGATTTCTGGTTTGTTTATTTATCGATCTGTTTATCAGTCAGTCATGTTACAACACTTCTCTTGTTGCAGGAACTGAAATAAATGATGGCTTTGCCATTTTCTGCTAGTTAAACAAGCAAGTTCAACAAATCCAGATGCTAGCTTTGGAGAACATTTGTTTTATGTGTAGCCGGCGTCAAGAAAGATGCAGAAACAGCTAAAGCAAGCTCTCATTTGAGCTTTTTATTGGAGTTTATTGGATGGTTAGACTACTGAGTCACAACACTTCCTTAACCATAATGAATGCATCCAAGCCTCATCACTAATGACTGGTTAGTCGCCATGCGCAACCAAATATAGACTTCTGTCAGCCATTTCATTTGGTCTGGTTGGCTCTGTTGGCAGTTTTTTTTTCTTTGTTTCAAAAAAATCCTCTGCCTCAGATGTTGGTGTGTTAAGTAAAATGCTAAAAGGCAACCCTTAATGGCAAAATCCATATTCCCATTAAACAGGAGGGCAGCTCTGAAGCATTCTCCTGCTCATCCTGCCCATTCCCTGGGTGTTCAGATAGGGGGGAAAAAAATGGCTCTGTTAGAGGTAAATAAAGAGCCGGTTATGATTAACACTGAAAATTACCTTGTAAAAATAAGATAAGTATGAGTTCACATAAAGATATTTGTATATCACTTTATATGATGGTATTTAAAGCTAGATGAATCATTTGTATCCATTCATTTATCCAGCTGTTCATTTTCTTAACCATTTAGTTTAAACTCACTTTTTGGAGTTAAAAAGTTGCACCTGCGTGTGTGCAAAGACATAATAACAGATTGTGTTAAAGCTTCTCCTGTCAAACTCATCACACAGAAAGCTTATGTTATGAATGTAATGAAAGGTTAAGCATCACTACCAAGGGAGTACCACTGAATTACCTGCATTCATCTAGCAGCTATTATGCTACCCCCGCTGGGAACCGTTGGAGCAGGTGGTGATTCAGCAACAAACAATAGATTGTCAGTCAGTAAATGTGATGTTAAACTGATGTTACTGTACTTAAAAAACATGTAGTTTCAAAGAAACCATTTTCCAAAGAAAAGCGGAGGACGATCATGTCCACCCAAAGCAGCAGCGCATCATTCATGTGACCCTCCACCCTAAATTTAATCAAAATTGCACCCAGTCTTTCCCAAACTTTATTATTATGATTATTATTATTGGTTTATTGAGGCTGTAAGCATGTGAGTACTTCAGTCCTGTGCCATCCTCTCCAAAACTCCTATTATTCGCAAGTTTACTGTCTTACATGAAAGACTGCAGGAAAGAATGTGTCAGGTTAACCTTGGAGAATTGCTACCATGATAATTCTGGTCTGCACAGCTCCAGCATGTCTGTTTATTATTGATTAATGCTACCTAATTAGCGCTTGGCACCTAGCTATGTTGGTTAAATGATGTAAGTTTGTGAAAGCCAATCTGAAAGCTGTAAAAACAATATTATTAAAGAAACATGATTCGCTTGTTCGAGACTTTGTAGCTGCAAAGACCTCCGCACAGATATAATTAGAGCGGTACATTTCTCTGTAGTTACTTAAATGGTATGATCAATCAGATGCTTTGAACGCTGGCTGTTGGTGTCCTCCAGTTAATGAAGCTCACTGGAAATAGGTGCAGCCAATGAGGTCTTTGCAACATAGTGTTTTCTCCATTTTACGCCAGACGAGGGGCCAATCAGTCACTTTAATTGTGACGCGTTTTTAGTTCTCTTCTGTCCTCCATTCGTCTTTTGACCAAAATAGCTTTGCGAATGTGAAAACAGGAATTTTACATGTGACTGTTTCGTCAGCTTTTGCATTTTTCTGCCACGCAGCAACGTCACCGCTCTCATTGTGCTAAACATTGTGAACTTCTCTTTGATAAAATACAGTGCGGAGGCTGTTGAATCAGCCATGAAATTCTCTCTTCTGTTGTGTCAAAGTGTGTGTGTGTGTGTGTGTGTGTGAAGCGACCCATTGGAAATGAGGTCAGAACCTTCAGAGTGCACACGGTCCTTGGGAAACTCGTGTCTAACAATGAGCTGAAAACAGGAAACTGATGGGGAAGTTTGTCAACAAAGCTCGGAAATGACCTCTTTTCTCTGTGTCATGGTCGCATTTGTAGCTGCAAAAGTCAAAACACTCAGAGGAAGTTTTTACTTTTTACTCGATAACGTGGAGAAATGTAAACACAGAATATAATGCTTCAAGTACCAGAATTTAACATCACACGAGAGACCAAGAAGAGAGCGTTACAGCGCTCACATCTGTTAGTCGTGTCTGCCAGCGGTGATGCATGAGCCATTATGAAGACTCATAATAAGCAACGCTTATGTTCAGTGAGCGCACCACAATGTAAATGTACTATATTTATCCCATGTTATCGTGGCCTGTGCCCAGCCTTTCCAGAATTTGCTTACAGATACACATGCACATAATTAAATATACATGTAAAGACGATAAGGATATTTCTAATTACTTCCACAGTTTTCATTCATCATAAATAGAATAAATTACTCATTTAGACTCGGCATCGGGATGTTTTATTTATGATGCAGTCTCCTTTCGATTTCATCTGCGTGCTTCGTGTAATTGCATATTTGCACCACCACGGCTCGCTTTCCCCGAGCAACACTTATAGCACAGCACATCCATTCAGTGCCACGTGGGATTTCACCATTTCAAAGTCTGTCATTAAACACTATTACACCATTTGGGTTTGTTTGTGGAAACATTTCATTTTTAATTTCAGGCAAACTGGGTCAACAAATGGTTGGGATGTGTTCATTTATCATGCCTTCATAACTTGGTGTCTTATTTTTTTCAAAGACTCCGTTAGCTAACGTCACAGCAGTCATCTAATGTCTCTGGAGTCCACACCTGATGTTTAGTGGATTACAGGTTACATGGTTAACATTAGTTACATTAGTTTAAATTGGGTTACCTGCATTAATATAGGAAGTATACGAGTGTGTTCACTTCATATCTGTCTATCCAGCTAGCTGTTTATACACACAGTTACTCACTATGCAGTTAGTAGTCACCACTAACATCAGAGTGATATTCATTTCACATAGCTGAGCAACATCAGCATCAGGAGATTTCCAACAGCGACATAAGCAGCACTCCTAGTTCGTGGAGGGCTAAATGCATTTAAACCCACAGGGCTTCTACATCATTCAGTGTTAAACAGTGCTTTTGTTTTCGTTTTTTTGACATGGCTTTTGTGGAAATTGCTCATTCCAAAGAAGGAAAAACCATCAATTAACAAATCCTAGTTCTGGAAAGTATTAATCTACAGTAATGTCCAAAAGTCCTAAGCCACCCCTCATTCTTTTACATTTTGCTTGGAAAATGGGCAATAGGAGGATAATTTGCATAATTCTAACATGCTTAAAAGTCAATATTTGTTATGACCACTTTTATTCTTCAGCACAGCTCGAACTCTTTCAGTAAAGAGTCATAATTTTAAGTAATCTTCAGAAGTAGTTTCCCAGGTTTCTTGAAGGACATTCAAAACTTCTTCTTTAGATGGTGGTTGTTTTTGCCTGCAGCTCTGGGGAAGCCAATCCATGAATCGTAATGTTTTATTGTGAGTTTTTCTACCCAGCTATGATTTAGTACATTAGCAGTGTGTTTGGGAAGACAGTCATACTGAAACATGGAGGTGCTTTCCAGGTGATAATGCATAGTGGATCAAAATCTGACTGTACTTTTCTGCGTTCATAATTATATCAATTTTTGACAAGATCTTTAATGCATGCAGTGAAATGCAGTCCCAAACCATGACAGAGCCTCCATAGTGATGTACAGATGGCTGCAGACACTCACTGTTGTACCCCTCTCCTCTGTACACATTCAGATACTGTTAATCAGCTGTACATCTTTTTTGTTTTTTTAGCCCTACTGCCACTTTCTAATTTCCAGTTTCCTCAATTTTTTTTAAGGACACAGTGCACACGTGCTGAGATAAGAAAAGGTTTTGGGTAATAGCTTTTAGGGAATCCTCTCGTTGGTGCCAAAATGCTATATTATGCCTGTCAAACTGTGCTATCTTTGGCTTTTTTCAAACATTCAACTATAAAAATGGGAACCAATCTGTGTTTTGTAGCTTACTAATAGTAAAAAGCAGAAGCAAAATACAAAGAAATGAAGGGTGACTGAGGACCTTTTCGCAGTACTATAAATTATTCTCAGATACAACCCAAATATAAATGATATTGGCAATCCCCAAATTAATCAAGTCATGTACATTGCTCCTTATCTTAGAGATGTCGACGTGTGCAATTACCGAGCCTGTGTTCAGGAGTGCAAAATGTGCAAAATGCTATTATTTAAAAAAGCTCCTGTCATAAAGTCAGACATGCATAGTTTAGGAACTGTTTGATGGTTTGATCAGTTTGCCATACCTCAGTGTCCATCCTTTTCTTCATGATGAGGTCAAATTACTCTGTATTAATGTGCCTGCACTTCCCTTTGAGTATTTTCTGTCTTTGTTTTTTATCGTCTGTGTTGCAGAGTAGTTTTATGACTAATCTGTCTGAGACTGCTTTCATCAAAGCCTCCTTTATCCTTCTTGCCAGTCCCAATTTATTTCTTATTATTTCATGTACTTTTACGTGTGACATCCCAATTTCCACCTTTTCCTCAGGGACACCATCAATAATCACATTACTCCTCTGAGATTGATTTTTCAAATAGTCCCCCTTTTCCTCTATCCTTTAAAGTGTCTCAACCGATTTTGCCATTTTCCTACAAGTGGTTTCGCATTTATTTATTTTTATTCTTACAAGACACTTTGTCCCAACTTTCCAATTTTTCATGAGAAACTATACTGGTCTAGAGTTCCTGTTTCTCTTTAAGTGCATTTTCCACTCTACATGTGTCACGATCTGGTACAGGGATTCAAGCGCAGAGCGGTAAGGTATCTCCAAGGTGTGGTTTATTTACAGTGCAGTGCAATATATGTACAGTGAAGGGATCCAAAACTCCGGGGGGGGGAAAATCACAGGGTAACTCGCTCACGTCTTCTTCTCTCACACTCACACACTTTCCCGCAGCAGGGAGGTCGCAGGTCCGGGGGGGGGGGGGGATCTGAAGCAGACGAGAAGGCAGGTCACCAACTAATCACAAGTCACGGATATGAAGCACAAGAGCTGTGAGAACACTAACGTTAGGGGTACAATCATCCAGCGACGAGAGGATCTGTGTTCCAGCCTCAAATAGTGCTCCCGGTGATGATGGGTGAGTGTTGTCAGGTGTGTGTGTGGGCCAAGGGCGGGAGCCCACAGTGAGCTCCGCCCAGGCAGAGAGGGAGAAAACAGCAACAGCAATTGTAGCCTTGTGGGGCCGACCGGGCAGGCACGGAGACCATGACAACATGCACTCTTTGAGCTATTTCCAACATAATATTTGCTGCCTTTCTTTGCTGATCAAGCTGCACTCTGTAAAAATCCTTTTCATCAGTTGAAAAGCAGAAATTGTTGCTGGCTGTTCCTCTGAATATTTCTGTACTAGGTAGCATGTCGTTATTGAAACACTAAATAACAAGCCTGAAACTAGAAACCGTGAAGCATATGCTGCTATATTACAACAATGGTGGTGTTTAAGTGTAAGAAAATATATTTTATGAATTAGGTCCATAATTTGTTGCCTCTGTACACCACCATGGAAAGTCAATATGCAATTGGAGTGCAAAAAATGTATTAACCGTTTAAGAATTATAGCCAGTTTTATAGTTCGTTTAACAAATGGCATATAAAGTATATTCAAAGTGCTCAATTTGTATTTTAAAGCATTTTACTGTAATTTGAAATATGAGGTCCAAACAGATGTCAGTGCATCTTAACTGTTACTTCAGAAAAACAACATCATAGGTAAAGAGGAAGGTGAGTCATTATCAGGGTATACAGTACAATCAAGAGATGCCTTCATGAATGGAAACACAGAGGGTTTACAACAAGGTACGAACCACCGCTTACACTTGAGACATGGAAGGCCAGATTAGTCTTCTTCAGAACAGATTGAGCTTCAGCTAATCTGCTCAGATTCAGCCCAAAGCTGTAAAACAGATCAGCCAAAGAATACTGCAGAAAAGTAACTCAAGGGTTTCTCAAGGCAGTGAAATAAGATGTTCTTCAAAAGTCAGTCAGTTGCTATCAAACCAATAGAGCATACTTTTTAGATATTAAATAGAAAACTGAATACAGAAGCACCCACACAAGCAGTAACTGAAGGCAGCTGCAGTAAAGGACCAATCAGAGCTTTTCAACTGAGGGAACAGTGTCATGGTCCTGGGCCAGGTTGGCCCAGCATTCTTAGTATTCGTGTGTTTTGTATTTTGTTCTTTATTTATGCCTTGGTTCCTCGGTTGTTCTGTTAAGATGTTCCTTATTTGATTACCCCTGTGTGCCCCTCTGTGTATCTGTGAGCCCTCCTTTCCCCTCGTGTTTTATTCCATGTTTTCCCCAGCCCGTTGTCTGTGCTCTCTCTCCTCCTGTCTGTACTTCCTGTTTTACTTTGACAGTCTGTCGTCAGTATGCGTCATGTTGTGTTCACTCCTGCCCTGTCTCGTTATGATTATCCATGTCAGCTGTGTTCCCCGTGTGCTCCCACTTTCCTCGTTAACCTTCTGTGTATTTATGTCTGCGTCTCCCTCAGCTCTGTGTCGCGTTCTCCCTCATGACTATGTGCCCCTCCGTGTGTTTCCTCATGAGTCAGTGCCTTTACAACTTCCCAGTGTAGTTTCATGTTAATTTGTATCGCCTTTGTTTTCCGTCAGCAATAAAGCTGTATTTTGAGTTGAGTCCTGTTTCCCGTGAGTTTGGTCCGATTCCTGCCTGCACACAGCCTAAACATGACAAACACAGCATGCGGTGATGTCAGTGGGTTCTGGGCTAAAGGCACTTATTGATCCCAAAGGATTTTCATTCAAGTATTAAAACCAGTCCTTATATTTAAAATGATGTTAGTCTGTTCAGTTTATTTCAAGTCTTTAAAAAATTGGGTACTGTGTATAAAAATGTCCATATCGTTAGCTTCATAGCATAATTGCCTAAGTCATTTGACTAAGTCAATGACTTAGGCACTTATGCTATGAAGCTAACGATATGTTTGTTAAACTTCTTGAGTTAAAGCTAACCCTGTATGTACACCATGTCCTCTTATGCATTTTCATTGTAGCTTCTTTTTTTCTACATTAAACTGTGTGTGTGTGTGTGTGTGTGTGTGTGTGTGTGTGCTGTGTGCGCGCGCTGTGGGCTGTCAGGGTAGTGGAAAATAAAGTAATTCTTCCGTGAGTCCTTGGCTCTGTTGATTTTAAAGCAAAGCATAATTAAAAACAATATGTACAGTATGTGATGGTGCTGCGTTTCAGGGGAATTAAATTCTCTTTTGCCTGACATGTTTAATTAATAAATAGGCACGTTTCGCTAATTAAAGGCTGATGGCTTTGCAGAGGTCAACACAACCCTGACAGCTGGACTCTACAAGTCATAAACGTAGGGAACTACTGTTCACTGGATATTATGGATTTATATATTCCAAAATATTTATCCTTGGGATTTTTATAACACTATGATTTTGATTGAATTATGTCTTATAATGGTTGGACTCATAGAGTATTAATATGTATCAAAAAAGGTTTTGCCTATGTGCCCTCCATCCTGTAGACAAGACAGAGCATTTCAAGGCTTAAACACTTACACACACACACACACACAATAATTCCCTAGAGGTCATGTTGAGAGTGTGTCCCCTTTCATTTGACTGCCATTCACTCCACAAAGAACTCTGACAGGAAGTGTTAATGTACTGGGAGAATTCCCTGGGCTTCCTACAACTGTGAACGTCTACATTACAAGAACGACCGTATTCTGGATTTGAAACATTGAATCTGTTTGGATGTTTCTCCATCTCAGGATTCTGTGGAGTTTTTTTGGCATATTTAACCAACAGTATTTTCAGGGCTGCTTGTCAGGATAGAGCATTGTGAATGTCTTTGTGATAGTTTGATAGAAAATTGATGCTGTAATTGCATTTTAGTGCTTTGCTGCAGCTAAAGATGCCCAGTTTGCTGCCAATTCTTTCAGTAACAGGGATAAAGGCTGCCGTTGCATTCCTCTCATTCCAATCATTGTTTATCTACTCCCTTGATGAATTGTAACTCATCGTTTGATTGCTCTGCCGTTTCTCATCTTTATCTCTTCTGCTCGGTTATGGTCAATACCCTGGACCATTTGGTGCCATTTCACAGAGATGGTTCCAGCATGACAGGCGAAATGTAATCTGTGGGTGTGTGTGTGTGTGTGTGTGTGTGTGTGTGTGTGTGTGTGTGTGTGTGTGTGTGTGTGTGTGTGTGTGTGTGTGTGTGTGTGTGTGTGTGTGTACGAATGCTGAGCAGACATGGCAGTAACAAACTGAGTTTCAAGTTCAATCCAATAAATTTTTTATTTGTTTTGTGGTGGTGGAAGAAGGGTGGGGGATGGACGGAGAATTCGATTCAACTTTTATTTTTATAATCACAATAGTCATTTAAAGGCACTTTATATTGAAAGGTAAAGACCCTATAACAAAGACAAACCTAACAATCCCCTAGGAGCAGCCATCTGGCAACTGCGGTGAGAAAAATCTCCTTTTTTAAAAGGAAGATACCTCAGGCAAGGTGACTATCCGCAGAGACCAGTTGGGGAGGTGAGGAAACCTTGTTAATTTCTGTTAACAAACGCGGTGAACATGACAAACATTATAAACTTTTTTGAGCACATTTCATTGCTAGTGTTGTAGCTCAAAGCATCGCTGAGTATAAGTGTATGCTTAGTTTAGCCTCACAGATTCTTGAAGGGCATCCGCATAGGAAGTGAATATCAGCAATAGAGCGACAGGAGACCATGAAATGACCATGAAATCAGTGATTTGTAGCGATGACAAGCACAATAACTGTTATTGACATGAATGGGAATTGTTCCGAGTTTAACTTTTCTCAACTTTGAGGTGAGCTCTGAGGATGCTGCTGCTCAACTGTCACTTTATGGGGGTGGAAAACACATTAGAGGGGTTTTCTATGCAATCACAGCATGGAACGTTCACTAGCAACAAGCCACCAGCTACAAAGTGATGGGTGACGACCGCATTGGTTCATACGTGGACGGACTTTACACTTGTATTCTGTGTCGTATATTTCAAAGCCTCATCAAAGCAACACCTTTATGTGACATGGGCATTTTAGATATTTGAGATCTGCTCATCCTTTTTTAATATTTATGTCACTGTGATGTTACTGCTTTGGGCCAAATTTCTGACTAAGTCACAAATTGTATTTGTGATGTTCTTTAGAGCAATGTGGGAAATGTCAAAAAACCCAAAAAAGCATAAGACAAAAACACATTTAAAATGTTGAAATGAGCCCTGATTAAATAATCACCACCTGTCAATGTGTGATCCTCAATATTTGGGACTGGTTCTGGTTGAGGGGATAATGTAATCAACTTAATGCTGCATTATGAAGCACTGGCTTAATGTCGGCTGGTTAGACATGAGCTTGCAGAAAGTCAGCGGGTCACACAATATTAAAACCCTGCAAAGGTAGCCTCGGATTTCTCATTCAGATGCTGCAGTCCTTCAACTGCACCGACCGTGGGCCTCTGTGTCAACAGAACGGTGCCCCAACTGGCTTAAAGCTGCTCTCAAACAATTTGTTTGTGCTATGTTTTCACTGTGAGATCTTCAGATCTGTTACCGGTTGTGGTTATTTCTGCCAAAGAAGATCAGTTTATTTGATCTTGCTCTACTAGCAGCTCTCCTGCCAGGTGTCATATTTACATAGTAGAACACATGCACAGTTAAAAACACAATGTGAAAAACACTGCAAGTGTGTGTGTTTGACATGGACACTGAAATGAAATCAAGTGAATGAAGACAAAAGTTGGAGAAGTGATTATTAGAACATTTTTCCAATTATCACAGTATCTAGGGGCATTTTGGAATTTCATGGGGTTATTTGGGTGTCTTTGCACCTCTTAATTTCTATAATTTCTCTTTCTTATCATAGGTTGCAAGACTAGAAACAAACAAACAAAAAACTGTATTTGATATTTCCTGTATTTGGGGAATTTACGACCCAGTATAGTTAGACCTTCTGTAGTTACTGGCTGGCTAATAGCACCTTGATGGGGCTATGATATGGCAAAAAGTGTCTAATACAGCTGTCTCGACCTCTGCTCTGATTCTTCCACAGGAAGAAGGAAAGGTGGGTTTCATTGTCTTATATAAGGTAGGCTTTATTGGATGTGACAGACTAATAACGAGTCTCACTTTGGAGTTAAGGTGAAGGGTCAAGGCTGGTGATAAAGGCGTAGATGAGGAGGGATGTAATTTTTTTTGTGTGTCCATATGTGTGAAAGGGTGGATGTGTGCCTTTTAGAACCAGGCTTAGAGTCCAGAAATCCTCAAGGGACTAAGGTGAGAACTGGACTGGGATTACAGCGTCTCAACGCTGTGTTGCTGTCACTCACAGAGAAACATCGCCCCACATCCCGTGTTGCAGGAGATTGAGAAGGATTGGATGTGACACGTACAGGTGGGACAGGGTGATGGTACACATTTTTTCAGACGACACATTATTACAAAGATGGAACTAACCATCAAAGTTTAAATATAGAGATATCACTCTTCCACGACACCGCTGAAATGTGAGCCAAATTAGACCGTTCCTTGTTCTGGTTTATGCACACATAATATCCACTATATCACATTTAGAGGGAGCGTGGCAGCACAGAAAACAATATTTTAAGAGAAATCGAGTTTACTAGACATCTTGTTTAAGTGTGTGCAGTATTTGCTGACTTCCAAATTGCAGGCTGGCATGACACCCCTGTAGAGTTGTGCTTGTTTTACGACTGACTTTTGTATTAATGTTTACTCTTTGCCTATGCAGTGTGCACCTGAGATTTGTTTATGGCAGGATAACAAGCTGTCATCGTGCTCACAGTAAACCCGTTCAGTCTCGGGGCATTCGAAAGTATTCTGGGGAACAGCTGGAGGTGCAGATGACCACTGAGGTAATTTCCCCCATAACAAATAAACAGGTAAATGAATCTTGGTGCTGCCATAATTCGCAGTAAACCACATTTTCTTTGGGCTTTTATGAACCTTGTGAGTCTGTTTGCATATTTAACTATATGGAGCTGGGGTGCATAAGGCCTATTAGAGTCACGGTGATGTTACTCACATTTTTAATGACAGAGATTGCACAACTCAGTCCTTAGTGGGAACAGTGATACATGTTCCATGTCTGATCCCCGCGGTGTGGGCGCTGTTGTTGGTTTGGGGGGGCTACAGGCATAGAGGGGTCTCACTAATTAGGACCTCTGTGGCATTTTCATTCTGGCATATCCCTCGGTGGCCTTTTTATTTATTTTTAAAGAAGGCCTTTTTTTTTTAAATTGCAATGCATTATTCACAACACAGGTGTCAGTCTGACCCTTGGTGACATCAGCTCACAAAGATGCAAGCTCCATCGCAAAACCAACCAGCACCCAGTCATGGCAGTGAAGCGGCATGTAATGAAAGATGACCGTGCAAACAGATGCTTGGGGATCATAAGCTTTCTCATATTTTTGGCTGTTGTTTGAACCTCATTTCTATCCTGTCTGGATTAAACTATTTTCTGTTTATTCAAGTGAGAGTGCATTCTAGTACATAATTAAACATATTTATCTGTTAAAGCACTTTAATCAGTAGATCTGGCAGGAGATCTAGAGGCAGAAGTAGGACAAGGACATGGCTGATCACTCAGTTTTCACTGTGGCAGCAGCCTTTTTAGAAGACACCCGCTGAGAGGTGTGGTCATCACTGCCGCAGCTGGACGCTCACTTACCTTTTCTTTTTTTTTTACACTGTAGAAATGACTAACAGAATTTAAAAAATACCATAGTTGTGGCTCTTTTAACTTTGCATCATTTTTCAATGCTTTTTCACATGTTTAGTCTCCAACACCTCCTGTTCTCATTATTTAACCAGTGAGTCACTTCAGTCAGAGCTCTCACAGGGAATGCTTTTCCCACTGAATAGCTCTCTGTATTTGTCTTATTTCTTCTTATTAAGGTTGTCATGTCAGGTGCAGAACCACTATGTCTGGACTATTATGAGGCTCTAATTTTCCCTAAATAGTCATTGGGTTTTTTTGAGCACTTGTTTGGGGCGGGGGTTGAGACAAGGGCACGATCATCAATGTTTCATGATCTAATCATACTTCCTGCCTGTGTGCCTATAAGAGGATATCGGTTATGTTTGTGCTCTTGCTCACATTTGTGTAATTCTGCGTGAGAAGGTGAGACCGGAGAAGTCAGAGATAAATCGAAGTGTTTGCACAATTTAAGATCTTGATTGTTTATCATATATTTCAGAGGGATAAAGTCACCTCCCTCTGCCCCGAGTGACACCGACTCAGTGAGCTATCCATCACCTGGGTGTCGCGCGCTGGTCAATGGGGGTCGCTTTCAAGCAGTTACCTGTTAACTCAGCTAATGGAGGTCTGTATTTGCATAAGCCCGAAGTGAGTAAAGAGGGGGCTGGAGCTTGATAGCATACAAGCTGGGCGGAGCCTCTCTCATTGTACAAATGAGACCATTCATCACTGCTTTGTTTGCCTGTATGCACCTTCTCATGAACAATTAATGTACTGCAGACATTTTAGCGCCTTTCTGCTCTTCCTTTATCTTACCTTCCGCCTCTCTTTGTCTCACTTTTGGGGACTGTCACTGCGGCGCTAAGCCCTCCCGCTGTAGCTATGAGCCATTTATTAATTTTGGCTCCCCCAGCTGAGGCTGGTATTGTGTTTCCTTGACAGCCGAGGGGTTTGCGCACATAAAGCCTTTACATTTGTTCTTTTTTCTTACCTGTTTTAATGATAAGTAGCTTCTGTGCCTTGCCTGTGATGTGCTCTAGGCGTTTCCCCATACTTCAGAAAACATAGCATGCCGTGTTTTGCTGCAGAGATTCAAGCACAGGATTAAATTTTGTGCTCTGCTGAGCAAGGTTTTTCATGAAGGTAATTTTCATCTGAGATTTTACCAACTTTGCCGTTTCTCCCCCTCCTTTTTTTTAAAAAAGTGTAGTCTTGTGTTACTTAATTTGGTGCATTTTTTTTATATTTAGGATCAATATATTATTTACCTAAGTAATTTACACTAAGTGCTTGGTTGCCTGTGAGGCTATACAGGAAGAAGACAATCTGGGAATAGATGTCAATACATGTCAGCATAAATCAGCCGATACTTAACCATTAATGAAACACATCCACTTTAAACCTTTTTTTTGTTTAGGCAGACTACTTAATCTTGCGTACTGGTTTTCACACTGGAGACCTATTTGTCTCCACTTGTTTAAATATTAAAGCACAGACATGAGTTATTTCTGTGCTCGTGCTGGCTATCTTTTGTTTGCTGGCCTCGGCTAACAATGTCATAAAAAGAGACGTATGAATAATAAATTAAACCAGCTATAGATAGGGATTTTGGTTTGGACTCTTTGTTACTCACTGACATGATTTACATACATCGTGTAGCCTGACTCTTGGTCGTATTTCAGTAACACTGGAAATCAGATTAAGCTGTTTGCACAGGCTTTTGATACCTATCATTGAGGGTTTGAGATGGCTTGAGTAGACCACAGAATAGGATATTGCTGAGTTGCTAAAACGAGAGCAAGTCAGACATTTTAGTAAGAGCCCTCAAATCAAGAGCTGTCTTGACTTTTTACACGTCTCGCTCTCTCCTTATGAATAACGTACATTTACCGCCTGCATTATAAGTGGCCTGAGCCGAGATAGATATTACATTGCCAATCAGCACAATAGATAGATTAAGCCTAGGCCTGTTGTGTATTTATAACAGGGACCAGACAAAAACACAAGCGGGAAATGCCTCACAAAATAAACATATTCCTAACACTGATATGCGTTATGTGCATTGATTAGCCCCAAGCTAGGCTATGAGTAGGATATACAGTCTATCGCCTCTCAGTGTTGAGTGATCCTTTTTTTAACGTGAAAGATCAGACCTGTATTATGTTGAGTGATGTGGTGGGATTAGAGGATCTGTCAGTAATCCACAGTAAAACTGCTGGAGTTAAATACAGACACTAAACTCCAGTGGATAGATTTCCGGCCTGCAGTGGTGTCCAGTAATATCTCTTTTTAACTAACTGAAGAAATGCGAACATTTGTTGAATACTTGGCATAAATCACACAGGTTATATCAGAATCAGAATCAGAATCAGAATACTTTATTGATCCCTGGGGGAAATTATTTTTTGTTACAGTGCTCCATTTTAAACCAACATTAAGACAAGACAGACAATACGCTAACTAAGAATAGTACAATATATACATATATATACATACATACATACATAAGTCACTTATAAATAAATATTTGGAAAAGAAACATGTGTAGTTGTAGCAGCAAACAGTGTGTTAAGTGGATGCGTTGTACAGGGAGATGGCCACAGGCAGGAATGATTTCCTGTGTCGTTCAGTGGTGCTTTTCGGTAATCTCAGTCTCTCACTGAACGAGCTCCTGTGACTGACCAACATGTCATGGAGTGGGTGGGAGGTGTTATCCAACATTGTCTTTATCTTGGACAGCATCCGCCTCTCCGACACCACCTTGAGGGAGTCCAGCTCCATCCCCACAACATTGCTGGCCTTACGGATCAGTTTATTAAGTCTGTTGGCATCTGCGACCCTCAGCCTGCTCCCCCAGCATGCAACAGCATAGAGGATCGCACTGGCCACCACAGACTCATAGAAAATCCTCAGCATTTTCTGGCAGATGTTGAAGGACCTCAGTCGCCTCAAAAAATAGAGACGACTCTGGCCCTTCCTGTAAAGTGCTGTGGTGTTTTTAGCCCAGTCCAGTTTATTGTCAATGTGTACTCCAAGGTATTTATAGTCCTCCACAATGTCAACACTGACCCCCTGGATTGAAACAGGGGTCAAGTGTTTCCTGGTCTTCCTGAAGTCCACGATCAGTTCCTTGGTCTTTGCCACGTTGAGCTGCAGATGATTCTGCTCACACCACGTGACAAAGGAGTCAACCACAGCCCGGTACTCTGTCTCATCATCCCTGCTGATGCATATTATATTATATTGTAGATTTTCCACACAATGCAGCCGATACGGCTTCTTTCTGCTCAAGGTGGCAGCCCCCCCACCTCCACAACCTCTCTGAGGCTTGCGAGTGATAAAACATGCATTCAGAGACCTTGGGAATTCACACACATCTGTGCCTTTTCTTTGCACACACTGTTAAACACGGTGTATGCAGATAGAGATCTCGGTGTGAGACATTTACAAACAACTGGCACTCCGAGCTGGAGCTCTGTTTGAATTTCAACACAAGGAGCATTACCGCATTAAGCTCTATTAATGTCAGGGTGCCAATTTCTGCCAGATGTGCTCAAATACCAGGACAGATATTGAGAAATTCATTCATTTGTTGGTGTTTCTCCCAGTCATGATAGAAACCTGTATGTTGCTTTAGATATTGCAGTGAGGATAGTAATAAAGATGGATTAAAAATCATAGAGTTGTTGAAAGAAAGCAATTGATTTAAATGTCAGGGTGCATCTCACCCCTCCCCCTGTCTCGCTTTATTGGATATTGTCACTGGAATTGTGTGCAGTGAGTGCTCCTGGGAGACTCAGTCAAGCTCGGAGATCCTTGCAGAGGGCTGGCGTGGAAGGGACTTGGGAGGGGAGGAAGGGAGGCATGGTGCTAACATCAATAATTCACTATCGTATTGCTAGTGAAACAGGATGTGAAGGTATATGGGAGTCAAGACCAATGCGAATAACATCTCTGCAAGCACCGTGCAAATGAACCAAATCGAAGACCCGCCATTTATTTTCATAGCATTTCACAGCGGTATAAATGTATTGAGCTCATAAAAAACCTCAATGATTGCATTGATTTCAAAGGAGCTGTTTTTTTTTTTCTTCTTCAGCTTGTGTCCCACAAGCAGAGAGTTTAATTTACTGGTGTAGAGGCTTCTGGTTTTTATAAACCTTGTAGCTGAGAGACGACGAGAAAGGTACAGGGAGCCCGAAAGAGCACAGGGCTATTTCCCAGGCCTGCTTATTAAATTTCCAATCATGGCCTGTGGTGCAATGGCATTACCACCATAAAACACCTCTTTGCTATGTAGCCGTCTGGGCAGAAATTGCTATTGCTGTGTGGAAACTTGAGCGTTTCCTTAACATTGATTTCTGTCGAGATGAGAGGGAGGGAAATAGAGTTTAGACTATCATTAAAACAGAAACACGGAGGAATTCCTGTGAACTGCACACATTAGCTCTAGCTTTTTGTAGCCCCTACCACAGGTGCTGACTGGGCTTTATGAAGCGTTCCCTCTTGTTTCTTTTTGGCTGCTCCTTCTGGCTGCTAGGAGCCGGTCCCTGTTATTGATATGCAGTTGGCCTAATCCATTACTGTGCTGATTGCCAGTGTGATTTCTGTGACACCCTTTCCCAGGCTTGGGTCAATTACAAAACAGGCAGTAAATGTATCAGCTACAGAGCAATAAGTCAACTGATTATCTTTCTGATAAACTGTAAATCTGCTTATGATTTAGGATCCATGTTGATGACGATGAAAGCGAGATTGAGCTCTTATTTCATAGTCTAACATTAGACTACCTTTATCGTGCGCCCAGCGCTAGTGTCTTGCTGCTTTTTCATCTTATCCCCACTCCCCAGTGATGCTCTCCCTCCCTCTTGCCCCTCCACAATTTTCTCATTAGTGATTAGAGCAGAGTTTCCATTTCCAGGCTATTGACTGTGCCGTTGGAAGCTGAGAGCCCATTACATACGTTGCTCCCACTAATTGTTTCCAGTCATAATGAAGTTCCTCACAGTGGAGGAATGGTAGTTAAGGAGCATTAGGTCATAGACACGGACTGCGCAGAACTTTTAATGCAACATACCTGCTGTTTGGTCACAGCCATTCACCTTCTAATCGTGTATTAATTTACTCAGCATGCTTTCGCTTAGAAAGCCCAGAGCCGATTCGTTTTGCTCTTCACTTACGTATTTATTTGGAGGGCGGACAGAAATCAGTCTACGGCCAGCAGTGAGGTATGTAGTGTCAGTGCAGGTTATCTGTGGAGCACAGGTCCTCGCCGTCGAGGATTAGATCACAGCAGCTCGGCGTGACAGAAGTCCCTTTCTCTTCATTCTTGTTCTCTTAAAGTCAGTCCTGGCTGTTTGTTGCTCTGGGTGGCTCTCCTCTGTCTACAAACAGTACACATTTCATGAATGGCACAACATCCATCCATTCATTTTCACATCACTTATCCTGGATTTGGTTCACATGGATCAGCGGGAGCATAAGAGCAACCAGATATTCTTTTCTGCCATCACCGCCCTCCAGTTCCTCTTGGCGTTCACCCAGTGTACCCTCAGATCTAAGCTGGTGTTTCTTCCCAGTAAATTAAGCTGGGCACATCTTCAAGAAAAGGAGGCCAAGAGGTGGTATTTCTTGGTCCCTGCATGTGATGGATATTGATAAGATTTTTTTTATATGAGTGCCATTATTGATTCTGCTTATAGATCTTCTTCTTTATTGATTCCGGATCAAGAAGGAGGAAAAACGTAGGCCCTCCAGAGATTGTTAGGATCTGCTCAGCTGTTTCATTTTCTTTTTTGGTGTAATTGTTTTGCAATGTGGAACTGTCAGAAAAACAATGCCAGCATTGATGAAAGGAATTAATAAGCCTGGAGGCGTTTACCTCCACTGAAATGGACAGTTTGGTTCCAAATGGAGCTGGTTTGTGATTCCAGTTTCACGTGCCTGCATTTCCTCAACTGACTTATCTCATTGAAAAGGGTTCTTCCAAATCATTGCGCCTTAATGTGAATTGGTAAAGAGACTGGCACTTTCATAGCTTACACACACACACACGCGCGCACGCTTTATTCTATGCCTTTAAAGGCTTTTCTATCATGGATGCACTCACCCTTTGATGGATGCCTTGGGGGAAATTCAGGATGCTACGCGGACTGGAGGAGCTGGGGATTGAGCCACTGGCCTTCTGGTAGGTGGACAACCCACTCTATCTCCTGAACCACAGTCATGAGATAATTCTGTTATCAAATGTTCAACTAACACCCATCTAAAATTTTATGTAGCTTTTCATTACAGTCTGCTTTTTTTCAGTGCTGATGCTAAAATGCACCAGTGAGTGTTTGAGCATGAAGTTGGTAAATTAAGAGCTTTACTGCCACAGAGGTGATTCCAGTTCCAGCCTGCGTCATGGTCCACTTACCCTGTGAATTGTGAGCACAACGGGCTCTGAGTTTGCTTCACCTTTTGCCATTGAATTCTAGATCTGAAAACTTTCGTGTGACAGATAACATGCTATTGGCTCAAAAATAGACAGAACTGTGTGGCCACTAGTAAGAAGAGCACAAATGCTGCATTGGGAGTAGTTTTGGTCTGGGAAAGAAACTGCAACACTTCTCCACATGTGTGCTGTCTTTGATATGGAATGAAAAATACAGCGAACTGCAGAACCTGAAAGCTTTTCTCTGATTTCCAACTTGTTTGAGTCCCAATTAAGAACTGAGTCTTCTTCCAAATGCATTCATCACATAAAAGTAACATCAGCTTGGTCCATTTTCTGCTGATCCACTTGAAGAGAAATGAGCTGGGTTTAAAAAAAAAAAAAAGACTAGAAAACTCTCTAAATTTGAATAAAATGATAGTGAGATTGCCCTTTTTAAAATTTCTGTTCACATAAAGTAGGCATATATGATCCACGTTAGCCTAAATGCCATGGATTCAGCAGTCTTGGCCTTTTGCTTTGTCTTTCATTAACATAGAAAGTCCTTCTGAATAGATGCTCTGTCCCATGACTTGATGAGATGTGGTCTTTGTTATTGAAAGCATAGGTAAAATCCGATGCTGTATTCGGAGCCAAAATGACACAGAATAAATACTTCCCAAGCTGTGTCACTTTATCCAGAGTGCAGGCCAAGAAGAAAATTGCTTTGTTCCTGACACTACTGGCGTGAATCATCTTGCCTTATGCCAGCACTAAAAGGGAGCCCAGTGACTACTCATACATTTAATTCTCTGACTTTCTGTATATTCGGCCATGCACGAGAACATCACGCTCAGCCGCTCGGATCACGGGGCCGCACGTTGTTCAAACACAGAGTCACAGCATGCCAAGGGATGACAGGCTGTGTGAAATGGAGAGTGATGACACCAGTACAAAACAGGGGTCTGGTTGAGATGACCCTTAAACATGGCAGAATACTCTCGGCTCCAGTCAAGTGTTTAAAAAAGCTTTTTCTCCTCGATCTCAGGCTGCTGGCTCACCTACACGCTGCTCACTCTCTTACCCGCCTCATAAATATACCGTCGATGCTTCTCTCCGTGTCACATCTTTCTCTCGCCACAAAAGACACGTAATGTGACTTCTGGGCAGTAACATCACTCATCGTATTATGATGTAAGGACCTCATAATTTTATGGTACATACATCAGAAAATAGCGTGTTATTGTAAAGCCTTGCTTGGATCCAGGGTAGGAGCACATACACAGCTGGAGTCTGCTTAGCAGAATCGGTGCTTCACTGAACCCCCCGAATGATAAAATGCAGTATTTTGTCTTAGAAATGGTCAGTATCTTATTCTTATTCCCCTTGCACTTTCCCCTACGCTTTTACCTCCTTTTCCCGCCTCTTACACACAGCCTAATACATTTCTGTAGGAAAAATGAACTGGAGCTTGCAACCCGGCTAAAGTAAATAACCGAGCGCATGAATTATTGATGAAGTGCGGGACCTTTTTTTTCCTGGAAGCCCATCTTGAAGTTTTTAACTTAAAGCTCTCAGTTGCAGGATTCCTATCTGTATGCATATAAACCTGCACGTGTGCATGGTTTTTACTATTCAAAATGATGCAGATTTCTGGGATTTGGCTCCGTCTAATTCGAATCTGCTCTTGAGTTTAGGTCACACGGGCCAGTTTCACACACTTCGACTTAAACTCTGCTGTGTTTTTGCCCACTGGTAGCACAATGGGCGGCGTTTTCTGTGAGAGCCCACACGGTGTTTGCTCTAATATGTGCATGTACACAAACACAGTGGAATAGCTTCCTGATAGTCATTTGACATTTTCCCATTGATCTACAGGTGGTGACCATTCAGCAGTGAGCTAGTGAAGACCGCTTACAAGTAAACATGTGGGTTTCAAAGAAATTGTCTGTGTAAATGATTCATCGTAAGCGGAAGAACGCAAATTCAGGGTCTCGAGGATATACAAAAAGCATTTTGGTGAGTAACTCTGAATGTAAACAGGCACTTTGTTTATTTACAACAAACTCTAAAGCGCACCTGACCTGAGAACTAAAATGAGGACCTGATGATCTGACTTCCCTTTAAGCAACAACATTCACACAGTTTTTTAGAGAATAAATCTTGTAGCACAATATATTTCATTAAGGTTCTTTTAAAGGGCATTAGCATTAAAATATTTTAAAGTAAAGTGCTCAGATGCCGTAGTGATGCGCTGCAGCTGGAAGCTGGAAAGCAGCACAGTAAAATTCATTTGCACACTCTTATAAATCATGTTTGAAGTTTTCTGTTACTATGATTGCTTCTTTTGTGTTATGCCATAGTGAATGCGTCTATGACAGAGGACTGTGTACTTTGACACAGTATTATGTCTGTGAAGGTTCTCAGTCATCCAGGTCATCGTAGTCCCCCCGCTGAGGGACAAAGGGGGTCAGGGGGTCCTTTTGTCCCTCTGTGGGGGGTCACTCCCACTAGGTTTAAATCTGGGACTCCCCACCATTTGACCTTAGAACTGAAGAAGCTTCTCGGATGAGAGGTGAAACGTCTTCAAGCAACTTAAAGAAGTCCAGACGCTTTTCTTTGCTTTCACACAGTATATATACTGTATGGAAGTCATACTGAGACCACATCATTTTGTGTGATTTGTTTGGCTGTTTTAGAAGGTTGCAAATGTTTAAAAACTGATTTTTTGAATGGCTGGCAATTTTCAATTCAATTTAATTTATATAGTGACAAATCACAACAACAGTCACCTCAGGGCGCTTTATATTGTAAGGAAAAGTCCCTACAATAATACAGAGAAAACCCCAACACTCAGGTGACCCCCTACAAGCAAGCACTTAGCGATAGTGGGAAGGAAAAACTCCTTTTAACTGGAAGAAACCACCGGCAGAACCAAGCTTAGGGAGGGGCAGCCCTGTGCTGTGAGCAGGAATAACGGGACGGACAAAAAATATGATGTGGACGAGAGGCAGTGATAATAACTGCTGATTGGTGTTTAAACACATGGGGAGCTGAAAGAGGTGAGCAGTGCTAATTTTGACAGCAAATTTAGATTCAGTTTTAGTCACAATTTAAGCATCTAAATTCTTTTAGATTTTGTGTAGTGTCAGCTTATTAAATATCAAAAGATAATTGTAGACTAAATCTAAAGTTGATTGAGTTGACTAAAAGATAAAGTGTAAACGTTTGTCATGCTTTTACCGGTAAAGAGTTTCTCCACGCTGTTAACAAAACATCTTATTTCCTTGACATCAAATGCGAGATGTCTCCATATGTCTCGTCTTCTCTTGGAGCATGGAAGCCAGTTGTACTGTTTCCCAAATAAAAGCTGTGCTGTGCAGATCGAATGTGTAAACTTACTGTAAAAGGAAACTACTTCTTACTGGCTCATCACTTGGTCCCACCTTTCCAAACCACCTAATTAACTCTGATTGGGTTTCATTTCCTCAGACTATTCTCATCTTGTTTTTATTAATTGACAAAAGTATCATTACATTTTGTCAGAGTTATTTTTTCCTTGTGCGTTAGTTTTTATGTAGTTATCATCTTGTTTTTGTTGTTGTCAAAATGGTGATAAAAATTGAAATTGAAATTAATACTGGAGGTGAGTGAAGGAGAAACAAGTGCATCGTGGGAAGGGAAAGCTTTAAGTCTATTCTTAAAAGTAGTTGTCATCCTCCCAAACCCAAGCTTCTCCCCAAGAAGAGGCAGCTTTCCTGTAAGTTGAGGATTTGCTGTGAAGATATTTATCCTAAAGTAACACGAGGGAAAACTGGTTGGAGACTGTGGCACAACCAAAATTACTGCAATCATATGTAGTGAGCTCGAAGTGGTTGCCTCAAAGACGGAGACCAAGTCTGCGACCACTTGCAATCAGCTGCCAAGTAACAGCGATAATATGGCAAAAAGATGGAGTCTGTCTACTATCACTTTATAATTGAAGGAGGTCAAGTTTTCAATTACACACAATCTTTTCATGATAATATATGAATAACTGTGATAAATGTGCAATCAAAAAATCTGTTGTTGTCTGCATGCACAAATAAATTCACATTAATGACTTACAGTCAGCATCCCACCCATTCAGAAATTCCTCAACGGTGAATAATGTAACTACAAAATGCCGTAGTTCCCCACCGTTCATTCAGGAATATAAGCAGAATCCAACCAGTTGGTAAACAGTTGAGTTGAGTCCCCTATTGCAAGTAAACCCGGTGCAGTCACTGACACAAAGTCAGAGGGATAGCAACGTGTTGGCAATCGGTCTGGGTTTCTAAATTACTTTTGGAGAAAAAATAAATAAATCACAAAGCAACCACTAATTTTTTCCCTCGTTGCAAGGAGGTTTTTCTCTCTAATGTGACTGTACAATAATAGCTGATATCTTGTAGCAGAATGCTCCTAAAGATTTCTTCCATGGTATCTTGTATTGTATCCTAAACCTATGTCTTGTTTTCCTGGAAGCACATGCACGCAGGAGTAGATGGCAACATGCTGAGCAGGATGATCAAAAAGCTGATGCAAACAAGGAATTTAATTTAGAGCCACTGAGAGAAGTGTACAGTACAGCTATTCTCTGCGGCTCATATCAGCATGGGCAATTTTGCTCACTTGATGATGCAATGTGAAAATCGTTTCAGCAATAGCTTTACACTCCAGCGTATGTGGCGAGAAGATCACGAGGACCTTTTTCTTACAGTTACACACCACTTGATGCTTGGATTAACCTCTTTCCTTAAGTTGTGACCGTACAACAATACAGGAATATTATTATTTTTAAGTAATCCTGCAAACATTTATACATTTATTATTCTTTAAAATTCCTTTTGTGCAGCTTGAACTTTTAGAAATTCAGACTTTGTGTTCAGTCATATGGAATCTCCGAGGAAACGTCCCAGTTATTACAGGCGAATTAATCAAGCGTTATCTGCAGAATAAAACTAATGACTGAACATTCACGCTGATGTTTGTCACAATACAGAATGACATTTCTCTGCATTGGTGCCATTCATATTCTTAATTGAATTTCATTACTCTGCCAATAAAGCACTTCACACTAACACAATCTGACCTCATCTGAAATTCATTATCTGCACCGTAAACATTTTTAGTTATTTATTTATTTTTGCATATATATTACACTCCTTTGCATCAAACGGTGCGCTGCCTATCTCAAGTCCTTTTAGCATTTTTCTTCATTTGCATCTGCCTCATATTTGTTTTAGCCTGAGAGACTGTTGACGTGGGGTAATGCAGCGCACGGAGACAGACGTCTCGCACGCCTGCCGGCCCCTCCGTATCCATCCGTCTGTCATGTTAACGACTTTAAATGCCGGCGCTTTGCATCTCTCTCACAGAGGGTAAAGTGTCATGCGGTGCCCCTGTGGTGCTGCCGCCCTAGAGCGATGTGGCACCAGAAAGTCTGCTTAATTATTTATGATATCAGTGAATTAAATAATAACTGTGCTTTGGATTTTCTTTTCTTTTTTTTTTACTATCCAACGCTGTGATTTTGAGTGGTCAGTGATGTAATATATCGGCCTCTTTGCCCCTGAGTCTTTTGCTACAGCAATTTGATATGTCATTAAACTGTATTACGCTGATGAATTATTCACATTTCCCTTTTACTCTTTCAGTTTCACTGTGCTGTACTCTGCATCCGCTCTGTGCACCTCATCTGTGGCTTTCTTTTATTTCCTCCTCTATCTCAAAGTCTCCCAATTGTTTTTGGCTTCCTGGAACTGGATGCAAGGATGTTGGGGTGTTTGCAGCCAGCCTCACCCTCAGCCTTTTTCCCCCCACCCTCTTTCACTTGTTCATTTCACACTGATTCTCACCTTCCTCCCCTTTTCCACTTATTGTTAAGCCGGTGAATGACTTGGCTACCTTATCCACCCCCCTGTTCCTTTACCAGCTGGTTTAAAAATAAACATGGTGGCGGTTTGGCAGTGGTGCTCTGTTCTAGTGTGTTGTAGGTAGCGTTGCACTGCCTGCTGCTCCAGATGCTCAAAATTACGCAGTCCACACTGCAGCCCCTTCGCTCGCTCAGGCTGCTTGCAGCTGCCACTGAAAGGCTGGGATTTCACAGACGCTCAGTCGGCGTTTCTTCATGGGCACCATGCACGAAATTACGCTACATTACTGCAGTTTCAGCACCCCAGAATCTTGCTCAGCGCGCTCTTTAAAAGACTATTCTTGACACATTTGAATAAGATAATGAATGAAGCAAATGTTGGAACACAGATGGGGTTTTTTAATGTGTCATCGGCTCATGAACGCGGTCCAATTACTAAAAAGATGAGATGTAAAGGATGTGTCGCTTTTCTCCCTCACTGTGACATTTGCTCGCACATGTAGTCCTTGCTTCTGGTCCAGTGAGAGCTTCACTGAGGGAGTCATATGAGCCCAGCACAACAATTAATCCTGCCACTCATCAGGAAGTTGCTTGAAAATAGCAGTGGTTTATAGTGGAATTATGCTCTGCACTAATTAGAGGGTTAGCACTGACAGCGTCAAGGAGAAATGGTGAACTGGAGCAATATCATGTGACAGAGTCTGCTAATGCCGTCTTTTAAACACTGAGGAGAAGCAGACTCTGTCAATATTCCTCTGCCTCATTCATACTTTTTTTTTTATTTTTAACAAATCTCTTTTTCCCCCCCGTTTGCCTTGCTCCATCCTTTTCTCCTCCACCCTTTCTTTTCTTGTCACCCAGCCAGCCCTCTGGCTGTGCGCGCCTCACAGTTGCCATGGTAATGATATAGTTTCTCATCTCTGTAATGTGATGTCTTATTAGCTTTCATTGGGGCGTGTGTCACTATTTTATTTCACGCGCCATTTGGTGAGCTTCGGTCTCCTGTTTGGAGAAAAAACCTCGTGGCTCAGAGGTGAGCAGTGAGCGTACTGACAGCACGGCGTGAACGTGGCAGTGTACGCGTGTCGGGGGTCCCGACGTTGAGGAAGGGGACAAGATTGAGTGATGCACAGCAAAGGAGATATATAGGGTAACGCCTGCAGTAGCTGCACTACATTTTCTCCTCTGCATTAACCTGCAGAAAAGATGCAAACGTGAATAGTGATATCAATTACACAGCGAAAGGCATGTTTGTCCCAGGGTAGCTCAGCCTCTCTCTCTCTGTGCTCTGTGAGGCTGGTACATCAGGGAGGGGGTTTCAGCTGCTACCCAGCAGGAGGCACTGTGTGTGTGTGCTTTCCACCATCCGCTGAAAAAGCACTTTATTTGTACTACAGTGCCTACTACACAGTATCTCCATCTGTCTTGCGAGGGTTTTGTTGCTGGGTTAGCTGACGGGCAGCACTGATCGCGGTGATCTTGTGTTAAAACCACCACGGCTGTAGCTGCACTACATTCATTTGCACAGTATGCCTCCTTGATAATCAATTCCTCTATTTGCATTGTGTTGGCTTTGGAGACTGTGTCCTTTTGAGGTGCAATTACACCTTATGTTTTTCCTCCTTTGTGTGCGTTTTGAAGCAATGCTTTGAATGTCTGTGGGAAAGGGGCTTCGATCAATAATCAGTCAATATCAGCCCAGATGCTACTGTCAAACACATCGATAAGGTTTCTCCAGTGGTGGTTTTCATCTCTCAGTATGTATTAACTGCCTCATGTTAGCCCGCAGGGCTTTTAAAAAATGACCCTCCTGCTTCATCTGCCCTGTCTTTGCAGATGTCCGTACACGGCTTCTGTTGAGAAGTGACAGCCAGGGCTGTGCGACTGTGACTATTGAACTGGCTATTGGGGTAGTAATTGCACATTGGCTCTCTTAATTTGCACAGGATTGCTGCAGCTGAATGAAGATGTTCAGTTCCTCACTATTTCCAATTTGAGAGTACTCTATATTTCAGTGGGTGGGGGGGTGTTAAATGATTTTCGGCAGCCAGGATGACGTCTGTGTTTTGTACTCGAAATCTGCCTATTTTGTGGTGGAGGTGCTAGAGCTGGCATACCATCATGATTGTTTTTGTTGCAAGACAGAACATTTTGGATGGACAATGAGAGCATCATAAAGAGCTATTTAATTTGGTGTGCAACATAACAATCAAGAGATTTCTTTAAGTTCTCACGCATTCTCTGATTGACCGTTTGCCTCTTCAGTTTGTCAAACATTAGACCAAACTCACAAAGTCACAGGAGCATGCACAAGTATGTTTTTACCTTTTGAACTTTGTGGGGCAGCCTAACAACCACGCCATGAGGTTTAATTTACACAGTCTCCACCCACCAAACTGTGCTGAAATACTCCTTTGAAGTTGCCTTGTAGTAGCTCCTAATAATGCTCTTAGAAACCTTCTTTTGGCTCTGATGATGAGGAGGAGGTAGGTGACAAAAAAAATACTAAATCACATCTTCTGATATTGGTGAAAAGATCCTAAACATTCGTTGTGTAAATTAAGTGTATGTAGAGCTAGGACTAAGCCAAAACTTGGGAAGTCATGTTTGGGTGTCTCCTCTTAGGGTGCATTTTCTTTAAAAATGTATCCTCGATAGGCTCGTAGAGGAGGGATGGTGTGCTTTGGATGGCATCTGTTGTCTTTCCTTCTCCTCTGGGCGCCATGCCAGGCATGCGTTTGTCAGATGGCAGTGCTGGTAAGATGGAGGCTTCTAATATATCTTGACAGGTTCGCGCTGCACTCTCCTTGACTGGGCCATTTGTAGTATTTTCAGACCTTGGCACATTATAATTTGTATCTACATTTGTCAAATCAACATGCTGTTCATTTATTAGTCTTACAGAAGGAAGCAAGTCTGTTTAAAAACTGAATTAACGTCCTACACATAATGGACCTGAAGTTTATGGCTGATTTAGGTTTAGCCAGCAAATCAATCTAAGAAATCTTAATTTACCTTGCAGAAAATAGACAGTGATGGCTTTATTGGCTGACTTTGAGACACTCTTTCCAGGACAAAGAAATGTTAAGTCTTTGTTATAAAGTAGCAACTTGACATCATCTTTTGCATTTTCTAGTTTTGTTACAGCACAGTCGGTCAACTGTTGGCAGGGTCCTGCTTTACATAAAATCCAAAGTCTGCATGGGATAAAAAACTTCTGACAAAGTAATTTGTGCGCAAAAATGCTTTTTGTTTATTCCATTTCACCTCTAGGGTTTTGCACATACTTTAACTTATTTATGTTAGTTTCACTGATTCCAGGACTCAGTATGTGCCAATAAAACATTAAAAGGCAGCCTCTTTTAATATTTTGCATGCACGTTGCTCCTCTCACACAGCATGGAGAAGGGTGATGATGTAAGGAATGAATGTGCTGCGGGAAATAGTTTGAAACTCAACATCCTAAAAAATATTAAAGATAAATATTTGCCTGTGTCTTTGAGGAATCAGTTAAAAATACTACCAATGCAATAACACTAGTCATGAAATGGTATTGTTCACGCAATATCTGGATCTGTCTGTCTGCCTGTCTGTGTTTTCATGCAGACTCGTTTCAGGCTGCAAGAGTTAATTATACGTTGTTTAAAAATGTGAAATTTGGAGGTGTCCACTCTTCAGCTCACTTCTCTGCTTGAGACAAGCAGATTTAGGTCAGTGAGATTTGGGGTTGGCAGAGCGACTGGAGAGCTTGTTCTGGACTGTCAGAGCTGCCCTGTATACCATCTGGATGGCTTGATAGTGCTGCAAAGCCAGTGATCCTCTTTTGAGGAGGATCTGCATAAAAAGATGCCTCCAGTGCAACTCTACCTCTGGTGTATCCAAACCAAACTTCACACATAATGGTACATACAGTGTATCCACCTTTGCGCGGGAGTATAACCTGGCATAACGGCTCCCAGGTGTCCAACAGTCACGACTCTGTGAATGTGTTAATCATCCGCTCTGAGCACCAGAAAGTATTTTTTTTCTCCTTTAAACAGCTCTGAACATTCTTACTGCCTTCAGCCCCCTGTGTCAGTGCTGTCATGTCCGGGATGTCAAGACGATTTCCACAAAGTCGTTCAGGCAGTCACAACTTTCATGCTCAGAAGCAGCCCTTTATGCCTCAGTAGCAGCTAATCGCTACAGCGAGATGAAGACCGAACACTTAACACTGAAAGCTTTTACAGCCAGGATTCACTTGTCAGATTTGAGAGGTGTAAGGTGCGAGTTTGCATTCTCAGATATCAGTGTGTGCGCGCGTGTGACAGACAGCTTGAATGTCGGTGTGAAAGCATCGGCTTCCCCACCTTTCTGCCTCTATTCAGCTCGCATTTCTCTCCGGTTCAGAGGGTTTCTGATAGAGCCAACTTAACAGAAATGCCTGAATGGCGAATGCGGCTGATGAGAAAATCCCCTTTTCTTTATTCCTAAATCCACTTCTTGTGGAGCGCCGTTTACTGTAGTAATCGTGCCTCAAGCACCACTTCTTCACAGCCTGTTGTGGAGCACTCTTCCTAAGTGGGAGGTGAAAATGAACATTTCTGTAGCACCAGTTATCATACCTTTGATTTTTATCCCTGAGTGTAGAGCTGGGCGATATGAGATTTTTTCATATCACGATATGTTTTTTTCATTTCAGGCGATAACGATATCTATCACGATATAAGCCAAATAACTATATTTGTAAGATTTAAATGTGCCGTTGCTCACAAGTAAAATGTGAAATAATCAGCAGCTTGTTTTTATTTAAATATTTATTTCCCATAATAAGTTCAACAGGGTAGATGTACTTAAGGAACATGAGACTTTTTCAGATAAATAAAGGCAAATATTGCAAACTACACAAAAGGCAGCCGCTAAAGCGTTTAAGTTTCAAAATAGAACAAACGAAACAGACTAAATTGTCAATTCCACTTAGAAACAAAATATTAATTCTAAAAATAAATCTTAGTTTGTGTTACAGAAGAACAGACAAAACTGACTAACTTTTGTCAATATCAAATAAACTGAGAACTAAAAGGAAATTCTCAATCTCTCCTTGTTGTATAGCTGAGCTTTTCAAACAGTTTTAACAGTTACTTTAGTCTGACAAAAGCCGAATGACGAATTAGCGCTTCCAGTCAGAGACTCAGGCTACGTCCACACGTACACGGGTATTTTTGAAAACTGAGATTTTCCGTTTTAAAAAATAATCCCGTCCACACATAAAGGCAGAAATGAAGGAAAACGCTGCTATGAACATGCCAAAGCAGCAGGTGGCGCTAGATTCCTAACCGTGCCGAAATGTTGGCCAATCAGAAGTCTAGAAGCCTCGGTGGGAAAAAGTAAACAAAGCTGGGGCATAGAAGCAGAACCGAGTCGTATGTGTGGAGGGACAGTAACTGTGTGTATATGTAAGCATTTAAACACTGCAGAGAGTAGAATTAACAGTATTGTAGAAATTCATTTCACCGAAACAATAACGTGGCGCACAGTGTGACGCATGCTCCAGTTTATTGTATTTCCAGACTTGCTTTCGGCACAATTTACAGTGCACGCTACTCTATTTTTGTCAGACTTGAAATAGCCGAAATACCTTCACACTACGGAACTTCTATGGCTCTTCCGTTTGACAATCTCTCCGGCATTGGAACCATCATCTGTTTTCTCTTCGGTCACGCTCGGTTGATTTTTCTAGTCGGCACACTCATTTCCTCCATTACCCGCTGGCTACTTCCCAAACAAACACACGTGCGGCTTGGCACTTGTGCTGTACGTAACAAGCCACGCGACGTGACGCTGCGGCTGTGATTGGTTCGGCTCTGCGCTACTTAATTTGGATTGGCTGACCTTTTTTTTTTTTTTTCTTTGAGGACAAGAGCGGCGAGGTCTATCGCGATAGCTTAATTTCTCTATCGAGTAAAAGTTATATCGCGATACATATCGTTATCATTCTATCGCCCAGCTCTACCTGAGTGTTAATAAATTTCGTGTCAACTTTAATGAGCACATAATCCACTGATAATACAGACTAATTTAGTGTGTATTTTGAGTGTGTAATGAAGCCCAGACAGAGATTTATACACTGTTGTGCAGTTGGTAGCTTTATCAAGGCAGTGTGGTTGATAATACTTAAATCGATTAGTAGATCTAAGTGATGTCCAGAAAGGTCCTAAAACCTTTTTACAACTTGAAAAATCTTAGTTGTTTTATAATTGTGCCTGTTATTGTGCAATTGTTCTTACTATATTTGGCACACATGTAATTTACAAAGTATGAGATTGTACTTGTTTGCTCTGTTGCGTGATGTCATTTTGCTTATCTCCACATGGACCACACACCGTGTGGAGTGAGTGTGATGAAAGACAATGGGTGATTGATGCACACAGAGCATCCACACATCTGTTGTGCTCTTCGGGGGGAGTTTTGAGGGATGCCCAGCCCATTTGAGAGGTGCTGGAGTGTGGGAAGATGCAGTTGGGACTCTCAAAACACAGCTTTTCCCAACATTACATCATCTCCTGGTCTTTTTCTTCAACCACATCCAACGGTTCTCATGCTAGGCCTACTTAGCTGGGAAGGGCAGAAGTCTACTGGGCTTTTGGCAGGCCTGAAACACGGTCTTCTAGTATTCATGTTTTCTGGCACCTGTAAACCCTAAGACTGACCCAAAATGGAAGTCGTTGTTATATTTCAAACACTGCAGTTATTTAAAGCTGTTTGCTGGACAGAAGTGCTGCTCCAGATGTTTAAACAGGAATATACAGGCATAAAGGCCTTTTGATTTCAATTTAAAAAATTGTACAGAAACAATGCTATTACTTCACAGCATGGATGTTAGAATTAAACATTGTGGCTGTAAAAAGGGATCACAAAATTCTTCTCAATTCAATTTTATTTATATAGCACCAAATCACAACAACAGTTGCCTCAAGGGTCTTTGTATTATAAGGTAATTGTGGTAAACCACAACAATCAAATGACAGTGGGAAGGAAAAACTCCCTTTTAACAGGAAAAACCCTCTGGTAGAACCAAACTCAGGGAGGGGCAGCCATCTGGCACGACTGGTTGGTGGTGAGGGGGACAGGACAAAGCAGCAGGTCTTCACTGTGTTTGAACCACTCTGTTGGATGATTTAACAGGATCCAAAATCTCAGCCCCTTTAAAGCCCCTGTGCTTTAAAGAAGAGGCTTATATTGTTTGGTTTGAAGGAATCCAGAAGCCACATTTCTTAAAGATCAGTTCAGGCTGCCTCAGGTACAGTGATATTGTGTCTTTGGGGCCAATGCATTTGTGATTTAGTGAATAATAGTGTGATTATTGATTCTATACATACATATCTGTATGTATATATGCAAAAACATACTGTACAGTGTGTTAGATACGTTGAAAAGAAAAGTTTTAGCATTTGACTCTAAAGACTCTACTTGACTCTACAAAACCGTGGCCAGCTGTTATAAATAGTCTGCTTGATAGAAACAGTGGAGTGAAATCTGCTCTGCTGGACGCACAATGTAGTGACATCGTTTCTAAATTATGCTCTATAAGAAAAAAATTTGGTATCAGTGCACATCGGCTAACACGCACAGCCCTGTGAAATAACTTCTCACAGGGCTTTACCATGTAGTTTGTAGCACCAGCTATAGCTTCAATAACTTCACATTTGACTTTATCAGTGTCTCACGTCATTGTTGAGGAATTTTGGCGCACTCTTTGCAACATTGCTTCGGTTTTGCAAGCATTTGTTTATCCACAGCTCTCTTAAGGTCTCAACACAGCATTTCAATCAGGTTGAGATCTGAACTTTAACTGGGCTTTTGTGTTTTAGTCTGTTGTCGATTTGCTCCTGTGTTTGGGATCTGAAAGGTTGACCTGCGCAGACTCCTTGCAATCAAAAGCTAAAACACACTCAAGCTTTTTTTTTTTGTGTAGATGCAAAGAGGTCGTTGCCCTGTTTGTATTTGTGTGACTGAGCAATTAGCTTCCTCTGAATTAAGAGATAGTTTTGACAAGCTAAGTGTGTTGGCTCAGCTAGAGGGGCCCTCTTGTTTACAGTATTTCCAGAGTATTTTTATTTCTTTAATAAATTATTTAGTGTCTCTGTGTCGATACAATATTGCCTCCCAAAATATCACTGTGTTCTTTTTGGAGAGAAAAGGTTTTCTCCTTCCAAACAACTTATGCTTGTTTCTAATCGTACTGTTGTGAAATTCAACATTTAACATGCTAAAATGCTCCAGAAAACATCAAAACTTCTGCTTTTATAGAGGTGATCACACTCACTGACGATCAGTTAATAAAATGCATGTGACTAGCAGCACCTGGCAGCTACTTATCCTGTTAATCAGTATGAAAACAGTAATTGTGTGCTTAGTTTTTGCAGCACTGCACAGAGTCCTGATAAAACTCCTTTTTCACAAGACTTACATGCTGATATTGATATATCTGTACAGGTCAGTACTGATCCATTATATCTGTTTCCTGGTCAGAGATTGTGGCTCTAGTGTTACGACTGGGCAACACAGCTTACACACTAGCTTGTTCCAAGCACACTGAACCAATGGTTTACCTCTCTTGTGTCCATTCATCCTCCCATTTTCCATCAAGTTTATCCCAGAGTGTGAAGTACTACTGTTCTGTCAGCACTGCTGCCATCTCCAAATTCTGTACAAGGTGTCCTTTGGCAGCTGGGCCTTGACACATTGTTATATGCCAAGAGATAACTAGCCACCATCAGGCGGGCGGAGAGGAGGTGGTGGAGTGAGTCAGGAGAGTGTCAGCCAGGGAACTGTGGTTTGGAAACTGTTCAAAACATTCTGAACTTTGTTTTGCTGTGTTTACATTTGCTGATTTGTGTATTTTTCTCTCATACCCCTCTTTTGTTTTACTTTCATGGTTAGGTTCAGTGGGTGTGGTAAAGTCGCCTTTTAGATAATTTTGTGTTTCAGTTTTGGTCACTAAAGACTATTTGCTTACAGTTAGGATTGACTGTGGTTTGAAATAGAACATTGAACCTGAAAATGATGTTTACTTAGAGTTGTGTAAATGTCATGCATCACTCCTTTGCAATCATCCATAAGTGCAAATTTTGAAATATTATTTAAATTTGCGTTTGCTTAGGATTAGACTTAGCGTTGAAAAGGTAAACCTCTTAATAACGTTTTGCCTTTTACAATCCGGTGAGTTAAACATGATCTAAGTGTGATGTAAGGGGTTCTTTACAAACATCCATTAGCAACAAGCTGGAAATGACAGGCCAAAGGTCACCTTGTGTTTAATTTGGAGACGCCAGCAGCTTTGATAAAATGGTTGATGCACTGAGAGTGACAAAGGGCTGGTTTATAACCACCATTTAACTCTACCACTCTGAGTAGCTCTTTATCATGAGTCATGTCCAGGCTCATGAAATGATTGAATTCAACTAAGAATAAATCCAGAAAATGAGCCTTTTTCACTAGAAGCATCATCATAACAGCATCGTAATATTGGATTATTACAACACAGATTTTGATCTGGCAAAAACAGGCCTCTGTTTTTCCAGTGCGTTTCAGCCGGTAGCTGGACGGTGATAGAGATGTTGTGATGTGATGAATGCTAAATCGAGTCAGATGAAGTGATGAGTCACAGAGGAGTGTGTCAGCGCTGAGGCTAACTGAAGGCTGCATCTGTATCTGGCCAAGCTGTGTACTGAAAGGGTGGGGGTGGGGAGGTAGTGCGAAGTGCAGGGTGCGAGTGGTGATGGATGAGGACTGAGCAAGGGAAGGACGAGGCATGAAATAGAATGAGGATGAAGGACAGAGAAGTCCTGGCCGGGCCACGGAGGGGGAAGAAGAGTGCGAGACAGAGATGGAGAGACTGAGAGTCAAGAAAGAATGAGGGTCAGAGAAAGAGAGTAACCTACTCTCAAAACTGCTGATGTTTGCACTGCTTGCTCTCTGCTGCACGGTGGATTCTCACTTAAATTTGCATTCACTTACACTGTATCAGGTGAGTGTATCAGCGGTGTGTTCTTTGCAAAGGCAAAGCCTTTACCTTTAAAACTTTTAACTTTTTAAAATCTGCCCAATTAGATTAGCGAGAGTATTAAAGCAGATGGCACTTTTATGCATTCAGATACAGATTTGTTTGCATTGTTGAACCTCCAGTGGATTTAAAACCATTCTTTTTTTTTAAAGCCTGTTATTTGTTGCACAGATTACACCAGAGGACATCCTGCACATCAAGCCTATTTATTTACATCACCGTCATCAGGCTAAGAAACATGTTTAACTTATCAACCTGCCCCAAATTGAAATATTTTTGTCTGCCTAAGGCTTTCCGACACTAAGCAGGTGAACTGCAGAGCTGGGATTCAAAATAAAGAGTCTGATATCGTGCTGGGATGGAAAAGCTCAGCGGGGCGTGTGATTCACCATTTTTTCCCCCGCATCTTACATCAAGAAATAAAGTGCAATCATATTCTTTACAGCGTCACGGTAATATGAATGTAAATATTTCACAGGTTTCATACTTGAGTGGAAACCTTTCTTCTGTGCGTTATCAACCGCAGTTCTAATGACCTTCCAAATAACCATCTATCCCGGACGTCCCGCTGTGGATCTACGAATCACTGCTGAATTGTGGGTGAAATGTAGCTTTCCTTCCGGCTGTGAGCTGTCATGATCTGTTTGAGAAACGCGAGATTGTATTCATGCGTGCACGCATGCTTACATGCTGTACTCTCTCTCCTACACACACGCGCGCCCACACACACACACACACACACACACACACACACACACACACACACACACACACACACACACACACACACACACACATACAGTGTGGAAACACAGACAGGCGGATTCATCAGTCACTGAGCCTCACAGAGGGTGGTCGCTTAAAGGAAGGAGTGTCCTCTCTGTCTTACGGTTCCTCTCTTACTTTAGCTCTCAACAATTAGTTTATCTGTCACATCCCGTCCCTCCTCAGTTTTAATCCACTGCTCTCGCTCTTCTGGGCTACTTTAGCGCGTCCTGACCTTATTTAAGGTTGTGTTTGTTTCTTCGGCTGACCAGTCGGGGAGAGGGATCGGATGTTAGCAGGCTAGCCAGATGGCTGGGACTGGAGCAGACCCACTGGCCAAACTGATAGCTGTGGTAGCAGACAGCAGCTCTGTGGGGAGCAGTTTCAGCACCACTGCTACTCCTGGCCCAAAAATGCTAATTAGCCATCTTTTGACAGGTGTATGGACAGTCCTGGGTTTTGTGTTACAGCCTTAGAGTTGACTTAGAGTCATTTTGTCCCAGGTGTATTTTTCCCGGGACTCTTTTCTTGCAGACTCTTAGCTGACAGGAGCTTGAGCTGGAGTGGGATGAAGATGATTGGAGTAGAAAAGTCAAACAGAAGACAAGGAGGATTGACAGCAGGGGAGGAAGCTGATGGGGGTGAGAGGCAGCATGTGTGAAGAGTCTGATAGGAATGGACTGGAGCATTTCTGTCCTTGGAGTGGAGTCAAACCCCCCCTGCGACTTCCCTATTCCGCTAGATCAGTTACCGAGCCGCTACATGATGCGTATCAATAGCACCAGGTTGCCGTAATTCTCTCAAAGCGTTTGCCGTACCTTGCCCGAGGATATCCTGTTAGCCACCTGTTAATAAAGGATGTCGAATCATAAAAGTGCGCTTTACATAACCCTCGTCTCAAAGGAAGCAGAGAGCACAGCTGTTTGACTCAGCCACACTCGAAAAACATCGCCTGCATGCAAATGAAGTCATCTTGCTGATGCATTAGAGCACTGCCTGCTATCTGAGTGGTCAGGGTGAAGGAAGACAACTAATCAGGGCAACAACAGCGCTACTTTCCTGTATCTGAGCTCTCTATATTTCAACCCGTAAGTCAGGTGTTGAGATGAAAAAGAGGCCCGCCTGTGCTACATGGCTAATTTAAAGGATTATCACCTGTTCTACCAAGACACATTAATCCTAATCCGACTTTAACCCCTTTCATCTCAAGTCAGAGTGATTAAGGAGTAGACTGGCCTAATCTCTTCACAGCAGTGATCACGAGCTACGTGCGCTCGATGGGACAGGAAGCGTCACGCTAAAGCATCTACTGTACTCAACACCCCAACTGTGTTTCTACCGATTGCCACTCTGCATACGTAAGGACTTTTTACTGAGTCCACTGTATTATTTTTAAATCTCCTCGCTTCAAAAGAGTTCATTCTCAACTGATGTGCTCTCGCAGGATTAGATTAGTGAGGGCAGGAAGAGCTGTCATTGGCATAATAGGCCTTAAGTATGAAGGTATTATGGTATAATTATTGAGGGAAAAATACTTTGTTAAAACAAATCACAGTCTCTTGTCTGGCTTTCATGAATTTGCCTTTAACAACTTTGAGTAACCAAACCCAGGATTTTATAAGTAGTCAAATATTTGCACAGTTAGTTTCAATTAATTGTAGTCTGCTCAAGAGATCATCAGTCATAAATTGTAGCTTTAATGCTTTAATGTGCATGGTATGATTACCAGACTGTGGTATGACTTTGTGTGTGTGTGCATGTGTAGGAGTGTGACGGTAACACATGGATACATTCGATATGAGAGAGAAAGGAAAAAGAGACTGGGAAATTTTAGATGGATTTGGTGTGGTAGTGATGGTGGGAAGAAAGGTAATTGAAAAAGAGAGGCATACTTTTGGTTTTGGGGCTTTTCTAAATGAGGGAGTAGAGATGGGTGGGTCCGGCCACAGCATGGTTTCGTGTGTTTTTATGTGTGTGTATATCTGTATTCGTGGAAGCAGATAGACACAAACACATTCGAATGCATTGTCCTGTTCCATCTCTAAGTTTAGTGTATAGACTGAGGGGGACCACACAGGATCTCGGTCTCATGCGTTGGAGTGTGTGGCAACACTGTTATTATTGATCCCGCCACAGACGTCAAACCCCAGTGCTTATTTAACTGCCGGTCTGATTGAAACAATATGCTGGAGCCCGTTTCATCCGTGTCCAAGACCACTGAATTATTAAACACATCTCCAAAGCAAAGGTCTCTCTCTTTGCATAAAGTCGGAACAGAAATGCACTGCCGAGGGACTTCGGGGGATAAACAAGCCCTTCTTCATTAGTGTGATTGGAAGACGGAAAAGGAAGATGAGAAAATTAGTAGATGGGACTTAAGGAGAATAAAAAGATTATAATCGTGTGTCTTTATCACACATTAAGACTGTGAGGAATCGCTGATTAAACTCTAGAATGTTTCAAAAAGAAAAAGAGCTTTTAATTGTATAATCACATGCTGTGTAGACTACAGATAAGAGTGTTTATGTTTCCTTTGTGGAAATAACATGGGCTTTTGGGTACATCAGGACATGGTTAAAACACCCCAGAGGCCTCTGTTAAATTATTTATGAATAGATGCATGGATGTTCTACGTTGGAGAGATGTTTTATGGCTTCAACTCACAAGTTGCAAATTAACTGCAATACGCACACTGGCTGACACATTTGACTCGTGATTATAACTCAAACCACAGATTTCTTTCTCTTTTTCTTTCACCGTTTTATTGTTTAGCACTGATACTCGTTTTTACTTCTTACTCATTGGCAGGTTTATCAAGACATGTCACAGTTTCAAGCACATGAGCCAAAAATGGAATGAGATTTGTGGACCTGAACTTTCAAAAAAATGCAAAGTGTTGCTAAGCTTATGGTAGAAGAAATGGGTTTTGCCATCATGTTAGCGGTAAAACCTAAATTACATTGGTAGCTGATGTCTCGATGCACGCTCAATCATCCAGGTAAGTAAATCCCAAAAGGTTGATTCTGTTCATCTGGACGTAGAGATTTCAGTAGGAGAAACATTTCGTCATTCACCCAAAGTGACTTCTTCAGTCTCAGCTGATTGCAGGTTTCCCCAACCTCACAGCCCATTTTTCATTCAGTGGTATAACTTCAGTTATTGTGCAAATGTACTGTTTATAGGGCTGGGGAAACCTGCAATCAGCTGAGACTGAAGAAGTCACTTTGGGTGAATGACGAAATGTTTCTCCCACTGAAATTTCTACGTCCAGATGAACAGAATCAACCTTTTGGGATTATTGGCTGATATTAGCTATAGCGGGTAAAATAAGTACTGAACATCTAACCAATTTCTAAATATATTTCTAAAGGTGCTATTGACATGAAATTCTCACCAGATGTCGATAACATCCCATCCAATTCAAACATGCAAAGAAATCAAACTGTAGAAACACAACAATCAGGTGATCGGAGCACAGTGTGAACAAGTAATCTAATGTCAATTAACACATCTTCTCTTTATGTTTTATGTGCAGCTTGTGTATCAGAATATCGGATTTTTGCATCACCAATCATTGGTATCTGTATCAGTGTTACAAATAATGTATCAGTTAGACAAAAAACATGTTGTTTGATAAATGGGATCATAATCTGAACATATAACCTGCTTGGTTAGCACACATAATGATAAAAACTGTAGTGTTAATGTGCCGGGGTTAGTTAAATAAAGATAACAGTGTCTCTTTGTTGTGTTTTATTTTGCTCTGTGTCTTTGTCACTGAACTGGAACAAGTGATGTTCTTATATGTTTTTGTAGGAAGACAGTTATATGTGTCTCTGTGATACATATATGCTCTCTTCTTATACTGGAAAATATCTTTAAGTCTAAGAAGGTGAAGCACGTTCCCACTCAGACAAACTGGTAATTGCATTTGCTATAATGATGCAGCTGCCAACACAAGGATTCAGCCTAGTTTTCTCGCACTGGTGAGCAAATATTTTCCCTGTTCCTCACTGTAGTCTGACTTCATGTAAATTGGTTCTTCTACAAAGACTCAGTGGTGTTGGTCGGGATGTGACACGAAGACCCAGCAAACAAATAAGATTTGGGATGGTTTTCAGGGTCTGCGACATCAGCCTTAGCTTGGGGGCACATTGGGTGGTCAATGCATGTGACCTTCTCATAGCGGGGGCTCCATAACCCCCATCCATCCCTATTAGAGGACACTTATCAGGGACAGCAGCCAGAGTGACACACTCCCAGCTGGGCTTCCCTGGAGAAAATATTGTGAAGCGCAGGGATAAATCCCCACAGTGCACTGAGGTGTGTTTCTGTGTATGCGTGCATGTATATATCTATACGTGTGTGTGTGTGTGTGTGTGTGTGTGTGTGTGTGTGTGTGTGTGTGTGTGTGTGTGTGTGTGTGTGTGTGTGTGTGTGTGTGGTTGTGTGTATGAGTTGCTCTCTGCAGATAGGACCCTGTGACTCTGAGATATGCACAGGCTCATTAATTAGAAGCTCTCATTATCCCCCCTCAGGCTCCAGACACTTAATCAACACCAAGCTCAAACTAAGACACATGCATGCACGCACTCTCACACACACACATGAACAGCCATCTCACAGAGTCCACAGCAGGCTCCATTCTGACACAACATCATCTAAGAATACAGCTGTGTAAAAGAGGTGAATGAGTAAATGCTGATGAGGGTTATTTGTTTTCAGTGATGTATGGCACAGCAGAGTGGTGGGTGTCATTGCTGTTTAACACTTTTATTGTTCTAATGTTGTTAAGCATTTCAAAACAGATTCATCCGTCTGCCATGTCGCGCAGTGGAAGCAATCCGTCAAATAGCGTAAATTATATTCTTATGTTTTAAATTTCGATGCTGGAACAAATGAGCTTTCAAGACTTTTTGCTTTATGAATCTCGAATGCCTGCGAGGTTTACCAAATGTCTGTTCTGCCGTTTTCCAACATGAAGCGTTGACACTTTATAGCTACCGAACAGTGCGGTGACTGCCATGTTTGTACTGTTACGTTAACCTGTAAATATAATCTGTACAGGGGATGTTAGACATTACACATCCTTGTGTTTGTGTGTGTGTTAGTGTGTGTACTTTACTGGTTTAAAACCTCAGCCCCTAAAATTAAAAGGATGCTGTTTTTTCAGAGAGGGGACGGACGGTGCTCAGCGACACTCTGATGTTGGGACTTCAGAGTGAGTGCTGGGATAAATTACACTCAGACATTTGGAAGAGCTCTTGGATGACTATTCTTCAGTCGTGTGTTAAATACCTTTTCAGTTCTCCTTCTATTCAGTCGCAAAGTGCGACAGACAGGTTGCCAGCTCTAATAATACTTTTGGGTGGAGCCTCAGAGAGTGTGTTTAAGCAGTTCAGATTTATGATGGGATGATTCTTCCTCCACCCAGTTATGAAGTTGCGGAAGAGCGTTCTTCCAGCTATGAAGTATAAGGCATCTAGCAAATAAGACGGGGAATGCTGTGAGCTCAGCTCAGTAGAATGACTTACATGTACAGTTAATAGTCACATTTCACTTTTAAGAAATAGTTTTAAATGCACCTGTGCAAGCTGAGGTCAGTTTGGGACATAAAGCGTCTGAACAAGGCTGCCTGGGTGTTGATTGCACCCGATCGGGCTATGTCAGATCTGAACCAAGAGTTTGACCAAATAAAATGTGTGGCTTGTGGAAAGGTTTAGCAGCTATGAGGCATTTTACTAGAAACATTTTATGATTAAGTGATGCAATGACATCCCTGAAGTGGCGCCTCTCTAAACATTTTGCCTTCGCAATCCTCAGTGACGACATTGGCCCACAGCGTTGTATCACAGCAGTGCAAACGTCTGTAGTAGTAGAGCGACAGACCTTTGCGCCTTACTTGAATTAGTTTTATTGTAATGCAGTTGTCCAACGCCAGCAGACGAGCCTAACTCACCAACCCTCTGAACAAAACATACAGCGGAGACATTTTTGAGGGCGTTATTGGCAAGAACAAGAAAAGGAAGCGCAAACTTTTAAACAGCTCCAAGTTGTGGAAAATGAAAGAGGGGGGAGAGTTGGGTGGCGGGGGTTGGTTGTTTCCCTCTGAAGGCTGGAGTCTGATTTCCTGTGCGGCTGTGATTGGGAAAGCAGAGGCACGCACAGGGAGCCTGCTTCTGTATGGAGATGCCAGATGACAGGCTGTTGCTGAACAGCGCGCTGAGCTGGCCTTTGATTGGTCATCAAAAACGCCTTTTATGAAACAATCTCCTGTGTAAACCTGCTTTAGAAAGTGGGGCTTTAATGTGTGAGCGTGCGTGTGTGGATGAAAGAGAGCACAAGTGTAAATAGTATCTTATTCGTGTGGTGTGCTGCACAGACCCAACAGGAGTCATTTGTGGCCATGGGAATACAAGCTAGGGAAAAATATAGACGCTGTATAATACAGGCACACATAACTCCCACCTCTCTTGACTACAAATGTGTGCTTTGATCACAGTGCCAGCTGCGGATGCGGATGCAGTGACAGTGTTTATGTTCATCCGAGTGTTTCACGGACTCATTTTGCGCAGCAGGAGTTTGTCCATCGGGCCATATGTCAGCTTCGCCCCTCCTCCTGCTGCCTTTTGTTATCTTGGTGACCCCTAGGTGCACTGCGGACCCAGCTGACCCTGAAGACTCACTAGTTTATTGACAAACTCACAGCTCCATAGAGTCAATTACCTAAACCAATTTAAATCACAAGCCTACTGGTTAAACTGGTTTCACCTGCACTTCAATATTGACCATTTCTTTAATCCAGCTTTCCCCTTATTTGAGCTCATTTCTGAAAATAGAGAGAGGGGCTTTTATTGTTACTCTCTTAGTGCTCAATCATGTATCTGGTGATGAGTAGTCTATGTTTTTGCTGCAGGAGCTGGGTTCAGCATCATTAGTTATGTTTTTCTGATGACAGCGGTGGTGCACTGATTGAAAAATTCTGGGTATTTCTGATGTTTATTTTTAAGGTTTTTTTGTTGTTCCTCTTTTATTATCAGGCAACAAAAGCAATATTCATTATAAATGAATACCGGAACTGTTGTAAAGGTTTTGAGCCCCTCATGACACTATTGTTGAAAGAGCACTTTTAATCATAGAATTTTATAAAACTGAATCACAGATTAGAAGATTAGAAACGGGTAAAAGGCCAGTGGCAGAACGAGACACTGATAATTCAACTCATCGCCTGCTGATAGTCATTCTTCTTCAGTGTGTCTCTGACGGTGATTCCAGTGTGTTGTTTGTTATCATTTCCTCTGTTCTTAATTTAAAAGAAGCAGGTATTTTTAAACCGTGCTCACCAATAATATTTTGCAATGTCAGATCCCTGATGTGCGGTAACATATTGCACAGTTTATTGCATGTGACAGTTCCTCTCAGCAGGAAGAAACACGTAAAGTGTATAGAAACAGGGCTCTAGCTGTCGCCAGTGTCCAAGGCTCTCTGTCCTTTGTAAACTGTACCCTTTATGTGTGAATTCAGTCTCTTCTTGCCATGAAAATATTCAAAATAATCAAGGACAGTAGCTTCTATTGAGAATGATCAAGGTAGCAAGCTCATGCAGCAGCACTGTGCAGTGTTATTTGAATTTTTTGAGCTTATTCACACCCGTTTATACTGTGATGACCTGCTAACAGATTCACTTCTTTGTGTGAGGTTGGACACTTAAATTTTTTAGCGGCCTAAGGTCAACAGCCATCCCTCTTTATGTGGGGGTGCACAGCATTACCAGTCCAATTATCCCACATATTTAAACACTATCCAACATTTTGAATGTCTGTTGTTTACAAAAGTGAACGCAGCGTCACAGAAAATGTGAGAGAGAAAGCGATGGATGCATCGCTGCTGCGAGCAAAGATGATTACCAGACAGATGAGCAGCTGAAAAAAACGGTCCACAGTAAAGGGAATACACCAATGTGCAAAGGCTATCGCAAAAGACTACAAAACAAACTTTAGCTTCTATTTATGTATCTAAGAATGTGTAAAATTGGATTCATATAAAAAGTAGTGGCTGATGCCAAACATTTAAGTTTGTTTTTGATGTCAGATACACACACCTCTTGGCTTTGGTAAAGTATCCCAGATTCATTTATTTTGTAGGGACGTGGTCACGCTATAGGAGATTTTCGGAGAAAAATAATCACATATTCTTTAGATTCATACTGAACTGAACAGCTTTAATCATCTTCTCTGTGACTATTGTTTGTTGGAGTGTGAGGTCTATACCAACAACTTAAACGGACACAAGGACATTTCCTGAAAATCACAAAACCCTGTCTTGTTGGGCTGCCACAGCAATTGGCACGTGGTTAGAGAGACTGCTCGAGGATTTAGGATCTAGGGATGTGTCCTTGAGCGACGCACCAATCCACAGCCCGCCTCCTGTCTGGGTGGCAGCACCATCTAAGTGCGTAAATGTAAAGCGTACTTTTTGGCAAGTCTTTGAACGGCGGCGCTATGACCCTGCTACCTTACGACCGCTCAGCTCCACTGCTACAAGTCTCTAAACTGTGAGGCTGGAGGAGCGCAGGGAAGGAAGTCATCAGAAAGCTGTAGTCCAGTTTTTCTTTTCTTTTTTTCTTTTTTTGCTGTTGCGTGAACCAGGATATCCTTCCAGCTGCAGAAATTCCAGGGATTTTTTTTGGTGCTTGAACCCCCCTTCTCATAAAAGTAATCCTTGCCTGTCGCGCCGTCTCCACCGACCTCTGTGTGACTATTTCTCTACGAATACTTCCAAAAAGTGTGTTTCAGCCGCTGGAAAATGGGATTTGACCACTTGTGATGAGTGTTTCTGCATTTTGGTAGTCATTTCGCTTCCCTGTGGTCTGCTCCGCATCGACTAGGACAGATTGGACACAGTTTATTCGCACCGCGCTGGACTAAAATTTGTAACCTAATTATAGGGAAGACTTCTCCTTCTTCTTCTTCTTCTTTTAAAGAAAAAACTTTAAGAATAAATCTTCCTGAAACAAGATCCCGATTGGTCCCGGTGGCGCTGATCTTGCGTGCCGAGTGAAGAGGGACCGGGTTCATTACGTACTCCTACTTTGGATTTACGCACAGGAACCTTTCACGCAAACAGTGTCAGTTGACACAATGTGTCTCTGATTTATCCTCCGAGCTTCAGTTGTGGATTTAACCGTTGTGTGATTTCTGTTGACTGTGCTGTCTACCCCGAAATTGCCGCAAAGCTGAGACTCGCACACCATCATGCATAGCTCCTTGGAGAAAATCTGCTGCAAAATCGAGGGAAGTCGAGAGGCAACATGACTTGCGCTCTGGATTTCTTTGAATCTACATTCCTTTCTCATATAATATCTTAATGCTGTTCCATTTTGATTTACAAATATGATGAAATGGCAGCCCCGGAAGAAGGTGAGTGTTTCTGAGATATTTTGATGATAACGTTTCTCTAGTAGATCACAAGTTGGGCAGAGGGGCTCGGCCACAGACTGCCGCTCTGCCTGTTCGCTTACTACAAATGATCGGCTACACCTATAGTAGTAATCACATTAACGTTGTGCACTAAAGTATATTAAACTGTAGCCAAAGCAGAGTTTATAAGGACGAGCAAGTTTCTGTTCCGTTACACTTCGATCTTTATGGATATTTTCTGCCACAGAAAATCCGTTTTAATGATTCCGAGTACAGTAATCACATGTTAATTATAACATGTAATTTAATTTCACATTACTAGTGCACATGCCAGGGAATAAAATGTGTTATGCACTGACGAAGAACATGTTAACCCACATACTGCTGTCGTGTATGCCCCGTACCTCTTTACAACATCCGACAGCCCTGCGTTCCTGATCTGGACTAATCAAGACATCAGTGATTAATGCGTTGGGCAGTGAACCTCGGGAGTTGTGGGAATATAAATCGCCCAATCAAGTGTCAAAATGAAAAATAATCTCGTCAGGTTTAAAAGTGGGTGGAAAAAGTTTCAGAATAAACCAGCACCACTTCTTTAATGCCTCTTTTAGCATTTTATTTTCTCTTTAGGATTACTAAAACATGTGTCCAGGTTTCTTGTTTCCATGATCAGATATACATTTACTCTCAAGGTTGTATTGTTATTGCTTTCTATCACTGCTCAGTTTTCATAGCCGTGGGGTATTACAGCATGGAAAATATCTGAAAATCATCTGGGGTCTGTAAAGAAAAAAAGGGAGAAAAAAAGGAAAAAAAAATAGTAGCACAAAAATGCCTAAGATTAGGATTTTTACCAGCAGGGGGCACTTGTCTGACAAGAAACAGTTTTTCCCTTTACAGAAGCAGCTTTACTCTGGTCTGGATTCAAAGGAGAGAGAAAAAATGAAAGGATGAGTAGGTCCTTTCCTTCATTTGTCAGCTGTTTTGGATCATTCAGAAGACTTTGTTCGACAGCAGCATAAACACTTGCAGGATTTTTCCTCCTGGCCCAGATCTTTTTTCCCCTGCTCAGCTGCAACTTGATGATGATCTGTCTTTGTGGCTATTCGGGGCACTGGTAAATTAACAGTGTAACCACTACCACTAGCACTGGTTGTAGGTCTTCAGTGCTGTTTCCTAAATTAGATCTCTGTGTTGTTTGTTCTCCATCAAGTGTCATTAATGTGGCTAATCTCTTCCTGAAAGATGAGATGAAAGCAAATTATAAAACCCAAGCTCCTTAATGTTGAATTATCAACACAGAAAATAAATTGCGAGCACGTCCTAATGATTTCTACAGCTGTGCAGTGTGTCTGCCAGAATCATCCGTTAGGTTCCCCCCCTTTGAGGACTAAAAGCCTTTCCACGTTGCAGGAACTGATTCCTACCCCCAGCCCTTCAGTCATGTGTACTCAACTTGAAAACACCATAAAGATACACTCTCTGTCATATGTAGATTATTTTTCGTGGATTTCAGTGAGGTGAGTTGCACCAGAGCGCTCATTTTGGGGATTCATTTCAAAGAGCAAAATGGTTACTCGGTTTCGCCTGATGTTGATTAATTAACCTGTTGGTTGTATAGGATGCAAGATGCATATGGATGAGCACAAAGCACTTAGAGCAGAAAACGCAGACCCAAAGAGCAGTGTTCAATATTTTGAATTGCCATGCAAATAGCGTGTGTGTTTTTGTGTGTCTGACATTGTCTGTTCACCCTGAACTCTGGTAGGCTGCCAAAGATGTCCTCCAACCTAGGTAGTGCAAAAAAAAAAAAAAAAATGCAGTTTACTGGAATAGAAAGCAGCCATTGTGCTCCATATTGTGGAGAAAGCAATTTCTTTTGAATCCAATGCTCACTTGAGAAAGTGCACACAAACTAATTTCACAAACAGTCCTTGAGGTCCCCTCCTCTTGTGTTTATCAGCTTCTCTTTCTGTCTCTTTGCTACACTTGTAGAGCGTGAGCAATCAATGTAAGTGTGGGAGAGTCATATTGATTCAGGTTGAGAGTCCCATCCACCTCCTCCTAATAGTAATGAGTCAAAATTCTTAATCTGGAATGTTGAGCAGAGAGAGGAAATGTTGCCGTCAGAGCGGGTTGTCTGTTGTGGAAAGAAAGGAGCGTGAAAATGCTTTCATTCAGGGGGATTGTGAGATTAACTTTTGATTTGACAGACTTGGTTTGAACAACTGAGTTGATTAAGAAAGTCCATGTTATACAAGCTTAAAACGTGGATGGGAAGGCATATGACTAAAGGCTGCTTTAGACTTTTATTTCCAAGACTGGTTCAGTAAAGGTGTATGTAGTGATAATCATTATTTTCCACAGAGATGGCTTATTTTTTGTTGGTCTTTGAAGAACTACTTGTGTTTTGTGTTTGCAAGTGTAAAAAATGCTGTGTGGATTTTTGTGGCTTTACAGCAGTAGCTGTACAGGGTGGGTTTCATACAGGGAAGTAAGCATTAAGGAATGTCGTCTGTGCCTGTCCTGTAGGGAAAGGTAACTCAGGAAGTCAGCTAAGAGATGGCAATGTGCCTGCACTGGCACTTTTAAGGCACCAAGTCACACCCAGACAATGAAGAGCCTGTGGGAGTGTTGCTTTTAAGACAGTGGATATCAAAAAAAGCTGTTTTTCGGTGTCTCCATATGTTTGTGCACACAACTCCAAAGAGCTTTGGACATTAATTATGGACTTGGCAGGAAAACTAAGTTCTTTTCCTTACCCATGATTTTCTTTTGCTGAAAAACACTGCACTCTCCTTTCTTTGCTGCCAAATGTGTTTTCAAGTCACGGTCACTCCGTGTTTTCTTGGGCAGAATAGCTCACAACCTGTTGGTGGTCTTAAAAAGCCAGCCCCTGCATTTAAAGTTCACATAATATCTTGTGGCAGTGTGACCAAGTCCAAAGGAAGTTACTGGTTGTTTTTGTGGAGGTGCCAGATGTTTCTGTGGGTTCTACACAGTTGACATAAGGCCTTCTCACCTGAGATGGACAGGATGCTCATATTTCTGTGGCAAGACTCACTTCAAATCTGACTTTTACCATCAGCAGGCGTGCTCGTACATCTCTGGCCATGTTCATTGACTTTTTACCTCCAGGATTTTCTCATGCTGCTTTTCCTCTTTGATTTGGTATTATTTATGAGCTCACTGGTGGAGGGGAAAGGGCTATCTCCTCCTCCCAGTTCTCCATCAGTCCATGTGACGTCTCATGGCTGGCAGCAGCACAGCAGTTTTGGAATACATTAAAAGCAGGAAACACCCATGAAAATGTGAAAACACCGTTGGAAGACAGATATCTGATGAGCGAAGAAAGCCAGCGTAGCTGTCACTGGAGGGAGGACTCACTTGGGAGGACGCGGGATTGCTGGACAAAGATTGAAATACATCAGGGAACAAATGAATGGGGGTCTAGATTGTAGGCTCTGTAGGAAATAAGCAGAGCGCTGGGTGGATATTGCAGAGAAGAAATGGGATTGCTGTAGCGCTTGATGGCATTTTTAGGTGGTTTGGATTTGAAGGAGAGAAAATGGGGACAGGCTAAGAATAAGAGGGTGTAAGAGATGGTGATTTGGAGATGTGGAGTTGAGGAGTGAGAGGCCCTAGAGTGATGCAGCAGGTATAATTAATGATAGGGAGTGATAGCACCTGCTGTTCCTGATGTTGCGCTGTATTTAAGGCCCAGCTCACCAAGCGGAACTGGATGTGGCTACGTGGCCAGCCTGCTGCCCCGTCCCCCCCTGGGGAGCGGAAAGATAGGATGGGGTCGGGGTATTGGGTCAAGTTAGGAGGGCTGCAGCGTGGGGAACAACGACTCAGCAATGCCGGTGACATTTATGTGCCGCACTTGCTCCGTTAATCCCATTCCTCTGCCTCCCGCTGGGAGGGCTGGACAGAGATGGAGGACAGAAAGAAAAGCTTCCTGGAATGCTAGGCATCCTCTTTCTCGTACTGTGACGCAGTGGTCTGCAGGCATTTGCTGGTAAGGCACTCCTGGGAGTGTGCTGTCAAAATACAGCAGGAGAGACAATGGTGACTGGGCCATCCTGCTCTCATTAATCCTCATTCCTGGGACCTGCACATTCCACTGTGAGTGTTGAGATGGATTTTTGGATAGCAAGTGGTAAATACAAGAATTGATTTATGTGTAGAACAGTCCATTTGTAATGTTTTCCTCTGAGCCTCAGAGCACTCATTTCTGATTTGCTACACCATTCCTTCTCCCTCCAGTGATTGTGTTTGAGCAAATGGACCCATGTTTGAGTTTATTGAGGTCATTGTTCCAGAGGTGTGGTCAGCTGCTCTTGGGGCTCAGAAGGTGCCTGTCTCTGGGTGCCTCCGCGGGGAATAAGGCGGCCCTAACTTGATGGAACACATTTTCTTTTTCTGTGAGGTGGAACAGTCATGTGTAGGACTTAAGCTCTTTTCTTTTCAGTCTTTTCATCAGTTAAGCTTCTGTATTATGTGCTCAGTCGTGCATGTTGATGAGAGCCAGCACTTTAGACATAATCTGGGTGAAACATGTTTTGAATAAGGGCTGTCAATGGCACTGGAGCCACATCGCTTCAGCATATGGCCTTAAAACATGAATACTTTTCTCTGTTTCACAACATTTATCAGAGCGCAGCTGCCAAAACCACAGTCTCTACATTCCTTTATAACTCCACACTGGACGCTTTCCAGTGGGTCCTGTCTCCAGGCCCTGCAGCTGTCTCCAACCAATGCAGTCTGTGTGTTGTGACACACAATCGCATCTAGTGTGTTCCAAAGGGGGCCTGTGATCCAGCCTGCATGGAGACGTGTGAAGAGCACCACTAATACCACCCTGTCTCATACTGATGCCCCTAACTCTCGCTAATTCCATCTCTTCTATTGTCAGAGATGGAATTCATAAGCCCTTCTTTGAAGGCTCAATTTTCCAGGAGTGTGTCCGTGGCTTAGCTGTTGCCCTTAAGCCTGGACTTGCCGTTCCATTCCATGGATTGACAGCCTCCTGAGTGGTCAGCGTCTTGTCCTTGTGGAGATTATTGATGATTATTGAGTGTGAAAAAAAGAGCATAACTTAATTAACCCCCGCATCTTCATGATCACTGCCCACTTGGACAGATGGCACATAGTGTAAGAGAGAAGCAAACGAGATTAGCCTGAGCCCCTCTCGCCTCTAAAGTCAGAAAGAAATAGGTGCTGTGCACTGTTTTTGTAGTCAGACTGTGTAGCAGACACACACACCAACAGCCTCAGCAGAGTGTTTCTCCAGGGGTCACAGAAACAACCAAACCCAGAGCAGATTGTTTTAGTTCCCCTCACCATCAATCTGGTCTAGCTGGCCCTGCCTCTCCTTGCTTTTCTTGCCACATAGGATATGGCGAGGGTAGCAAAGAAAGGCTTTTATTGCTGGCTGTAAAATCCCACAGAAAGGAACGAGAAATGGCACTGAGCACGACCCATTGAGCCTTTTCTGTCTCCGCTTCCCAAGGCTCGCTTTAGTTGCTACTCCCTCTTGTAAGTTTGGATATATTTATATGAGGCTTATACTGGGATATTTATGTCAGCCATATGTTTGGAGCTGCTAAGATATGTGGGCCAAGAGCACTGCCATATCCTCAGCGGGCTTGTCTCCTAAGGGAGATTCATGATTCCAGTTTCTTTAACAAGGCAGACAGACAGGTGGTGACTGACAGGCCCGATGAGATGGAGTCAGTAATGAGGACTACAGAACAAACCCCGATGCTTCTTCTTCTCAAATGATCTCATACCTCATAGATTTTATATATTTAAGTTGGGTTTCTGTTGCAGTCTAATAGAGATGCAGCCGCTTACAGCACAAGGCAGCGTTCGCATGTCCCATCGTCTCACCTTGGCCTCTCTCTGTCCACACCTGTGATCCAGAAACAAAAAAAGTGTATGATACTTTTTTCTGCGTAATAAAAAAATGTAGCTTACATTTCAGTGACCTTAGCACTTCCAGCTGTAATATATCACCGCTTAAAAATGATACATCTGTAAATGAATATGTGCGTGTCAACTCGTGAATCCCGATGCGTTTGCGACTCCTTTTTTTTGGTATTTGTCTTGATGTCTCTTGGAAAAATGTTGTCTTGACAAGTGAGCGATATCCTCGTGTCAGATAGGACATGATTGATGCAAACCATGCGATATTATAATCCATCAGATAGCGAATCGTTTTGCCTTCGCCGTTTCCTCCTGCACCCTGTTATTCCCCTCCTCCACTTCTCTCCGCTGATCTATATTCCTGCGGCTGAGGTCAGAGGCCACAATAGAGCGGCATTGTTCAGCAGTCTGGAGAGTGCTCCAGTTACCGCTGTGAAATCTCAAGCATCAGCAGCTTCTTAGCTGTTTAAATATATTGTACAAGGCTGAGCACTGCTACAGGGGCTGACTAGACACAATGTCTGCAGTGTGACGTTACATTATTTTAAGCAGTGTTTTAATTTATAGCTGAGTGAAGTGTGTTTTCTGCCTTTTCTTGCCACCTGTTTGGGTGTCCTCCATGATGAAATGATGCAGAACGGGAACACGTATAGTAGCGCTGCTCTGTGTTCTGCAATAAAAAATACCAAAAATGGTATGCACACTCATTCCAGCTGCTTCACTGAGTGCTTCAGAAAACATACATGATCAGTCACCGGAACAAAAGAATGTAACTTGGCACACAACAGTTGGTGTAATGGTTCATGTGTGAAATTACCCTCCCAATTTACATATCGGGAGAGACCCTCCCTCCCACTCACTCTGTGTCTTCCTATGAAAAATCGTCAGTTACACAAAGTAGACGGCAGTCCTCTTCAGGAATGAGGCTAAAATACTGTCTTTAGCAGCACAGAAAAGTTCAGCTGTATGGAGCTCAGCTTGTAAGTTGCTGAGTCAAAATGTTGAGCGGTGTAATGAATGTGCGTGCTGTTTTCGATTTTACAGACGCTGAATACTTCTCGTTTGTTGCCGCTGGGCTGTGCACGTTTTACAACCGTGTGTGCCCTGGGGACATCATTGTAACATAGCTATGCTGGCTGGCATTTGGACATGTGAAATTATCCATGCCTGAGTCTTGTCAGTGAATATGACTGCATGTGTCCATCAGGCTCTGACCAGCAGCAGCAGCAGGCCTCAACAGGCTGCCTGCTCTAAGCAGATCTGTGGAAGGATACAGCAGAACCTGCACACAAACTTCCTACCGTGAAGTGTTTTCTTCCACATAACTAAGACATTGTATTATTTATAGCACCGCAGCTAGTTCAACAGCTCCAAACTCATAATAATTCATATTAGGTTCTCAACTGCAATACAGCTTAACTATACTTGGTTTGAGCTGAGCTGTTGACATTTACACCGACAGATCTATTTCCCCAAGCTTTCTGCCACTCCATCCTCTCCTTCCTCCATATCTGCATCGTGCTGCTACTCCTATAGCTAACAGAGTCGGGCCTCAGGCAGAGCAGGTGCAGGCTGCTGTGATGGTGGCTCTTCTGATGCACACACACACACACACACATTCATGGCACACTCGGGGGAGATTGGTTGGCTGTGTACCACTCTCAGCGAAATGGCAGAGCATGGTTGTTTGTTGGAGTAGAGAAAATGCTCTGTGCTGGATTTATTTTGCAGTCTAAGTAGAGAGTGAGCAGGTGTTTAGAAATTAAAGCAGCCCTCCATGTGTCAACGCGGTCTCGGTCCCAGAGGAACAATTTAGATTTGGTCAAATCCTGTTCGCTGCAAATCTGTTGACAGTGTCGAGTGTTTTTCAGCCAGTTGGTGTTGCGAAGCGCGCCTTTTAGCACTGTGGTAAAAATCTAATTTAATAAGTTGGATTGTCCCTGTTGCTGATTAAATTACAGCTTTCACGGCCTTAATCAGCACAGAAGGACCGAATCTCATGGTGTCTAGATGTCTTTGGGCAAAACATGGCCCAGTTAATCAAGAAAGCACATTTTCGAAAACAGTAAATATGGATTTATAGCTGTTTTCTGAAGAATGCGCTGGATATCTCGGTATTGAAGCGCGACATCTCTAATTTCCTACTCGTCTTGTTTCGGTGGTGTCCTCTCTGTTTTTTTGTTTTTTGTTGTTCATGCTGTGCTTTGTTCTGGAAGAAAAACTGACTTGACATTTAAAATGTATTTCTAATCAAAGTGAGAGACAAATGTAATGGCTGCGTGAATGAGCTGTCAGTCTGCCGACTCTCTACGTGACAGCTTTGATAAAATACTTCAGTTCTTTATTTCTAGCACACAAGTCATAATTGGAAAGTTAAACAATAGTAAAACTGCAAGACTTCTGTGCGGCATTTAAGGTGCCGCTTTTCCTCACCTCGCATCGCACCCGACACGTGTTTTCGCGTGAATGGAGTTTGTCAGTCCTCGGAGCACTGTGTGGCAAACCGACAGATGGACTGGCAGGTTGACAGATAATGGAGATGTGAATGTGGCGGGCAACACTCCTTCTGAGGCACCTCTTTGACTGTTATCACAGCCACTTGTCCTCGTTCCCATAAAGAGAGGCTCATTTAATTTTCCGCCCTCGTTTCCTGCAATGACAGAAACTGTCGCCCCGGCGCAGGAAACGCTCACGTCGGAAAACTTGCACACAACAACACGAGGCAGAGAGATCTCTTTATACTTTTTATAGGACTGTGCACATTCTGTAACTACTTCTTTTTTTTTTTTCCTCATTAGCTCTTGATGCACATGCTTAGTTATCACAATCAGGCTGCATCTTTAAGTGCTTTCCTGTTTGGGAAATTAGTGTCAAATGATGATCTTGTTTGAGTGCCTCTCTCTTCTTGGCATGTGTGATGGTGAGTCCCCGGGGGATTTGTGAAAAGATTCAGATTGGAGGGTTGTTGGGGGTGGGGTATAAAACCTGATTAGAATATGGTTTGAGTTAATTAACCAAGGATTTTTATTCCTGATTCCGTCTATCTATGTGTAATCTAATTACAGATGGTGGTTTTCCAGTTTCTATCAAATGAAAATGTAACTGGTCCCAAAGGGAGGGTGTGTGTTGTGTGTGTGTGTGTGTGTGTGTGGGGGGGGGCTCCTCCCATTCATCTAGCCACACACCCACCCATCTCATCCTGGGCTCATCGTCTCAAAGCGGTATTTGAGGAGTTAACAGATGTGATGTCACAGCAATCAGAAAGCTTTGTTTGTGGATTGTGCTCTGCTTAGCTCTGCCCCCAAACTGCCATCACGTCTGTCAAACGTGCTGTGGGTGTGTCGGCACTCGGTGAATTCGAAATGAAGTTTGTACTACATAGCTTCTACATGTGGCTTCAGACAACTAACACTTGTGTGCGTTGTCCTGTTGTCTGTAAGCAACAACACATGTGACCAGCTCAACACGGATGGCGTCACGCTCTTTGTTTTTAAAGGAGAAGCATCGTGATTAGGCGCTGTTGCGTTGCTCTATAGGAAAATGTTGGACTTTAAAAGCGTTTCGGCTGCAGCGTGGACTTCAAACGTAATTACGAACAGATGGTGGAGGACCTCGTCCCTCTTTCCGCTGCCTTTGTTCTGCCGACTCCTCTCCAGCTTCTTTGCATCTTACTGTCAAACTTTTTGAGCATAGCGAACTTCTCCGCGCTGACGTGCTCTTTTGTTTCTGCTTGTTGAATATCTGAGCAGCTCTTCTCGTGGTAGCTGATTGGAAAGATCAAGAGCCGCTCCTCAGCTCCAGTCTCTTTTTGTATAAGAGAAGTTAAAGGCCAAAAATGCAATTCAAGCACTTCTGTCTTCCCTCAGAGATGACACTCATATTAGCGCCAACATCTTGCTTTCCTGTCTCGCAACTTCTTCTTTTTTCCCTGCCTTTTCTCTCTCTGTCTAAATCCAAACCCCCTCATCTACCTCTGCATATCCTCTGTACTCTATCTTTATGTCTCTGTCTCTTAGGAAGAAACAGCCCTCAGCTGTAAATTGGCCCATTTCTCACATTTCATTACTGAAAGTTGAGGCAGGTAGAAGAAAGTGAAGGGGGGTGGGTTTGGGAGAACCTGCTAGCCCAGCACATTGATAAAAGTGTGAATTCATTAGTCTCCCCGGGTTCTGGAAACAAAAGAATCTGAGATTTTCTCCAATCAGCCAGAAATTTGGCTCTTACTGTGTTTCGTTTCATTGTAGAGTCATCAGCTTTTGTACACAAGCATCTTATACACTGGCTGCAGTATAAACCAGAAGCAGGCGCTTTAATGCCAAACTTTTTCCCCCCTTTCCTCAGTGGACTGGGCTCACTGGCTCCCTAAGTGAAGAAAAATATCAGGACATTTCCATTATTCTGCAAATGTATAAGTCCGTAAGAGCATAAAATTAGATATCTGTGGAGCATAAAATTAATTCTGGGACCTCTACAAAAGGTCAAAGGATATTTTCAAACTAAACCCACGATTAGCTCCTTGTTTGACATACAGCGTTAATGCTTGGTAAGAAGTTAGCCAGTGTGGAATTGCTATGTCCAGTCACACATTAATCCAGCTTTGAAGTCTTTTAAGTCTTTTGTGACCTACTAAGGCTCGCAAATGAATTTCTCATATTGTTCTGATGCACGTTTCAATAATGCATTTGAAACGTTATTGAAATGATTGGTTTGGAGGGTTTTTTTGGATGTCGGCTCTCCAGTCCACCTACTTTCCATGGCGGTAGATTAGGGGAAGGAGAGCGTAGCAGCCAATTACAGTTATATCTTTGTCCTGCCCCGCTGTCTGTCTGCAGCCCTCTCCTCAGTCAAAAGAGCACCCTCTTTTACTCAAGCAGCCCAATTTGTCAAGATCACTCATTCAGATTGGTGTCATTCTGTGTGTGTGTGTGTGTCTGTGTATGTGTGTGTGGGGCTAGGGTGGGGTGGGGGCTGGTGCCTGCCTTTTAGAGAGGGATGATTACGGCAAAAGCAGATGAAAGGACAAAATGCAGATGATCCTTAATCTCCTTTAGAGGAGTCGTACCTCCTCTAGCTTTTCTTCACCCCTTTATCTCGTGATTCTATTTCCCTTTCTTTCAAGGTCTTCCTCATGTCCCGTTGACCCCCGCCCATTTTTTTCCCTCTTGATTCCTTTCTTTCTTGATCTCCTCTCTTCACTTCATTATCTCCTCTTTTTCCGAGTCTGTTTCCCAGTGTACAGTTCTCATCTTTTTCTTTCTCTCCTCTTGGCATCGCACTCCTTTAATGTGTGGACGTCGTAGCTCCCGACCCCATGTAAATATGTAGGCTAATCTGGGCTTTCATTAGTTTGTGTACATGAATATTGCATGAATGGTTCTCCTGTGCTAGCCCAGATTAGTACTCAGTCTTTTCCCTTGGTTAATTGAAAACCATTATAGCAGGCTACAGTCAGGAGTCGCGCTCCGAAAAAGCTCCTTTCTCAGGCTGTGCTGAGGCTGCTCTGATCTCGCCCCCTCCCCTACCACCACCACCACCACCCTCCGCACCGCAGCCGTCAAACCCAAAGCCCGCTTTTCAAATGGACACCAATCAAAAAAGCTCTTCTGGGAGAGGCAGAGCAGAGTGGTGGGGAAATGAGGTTAAGTGTGCGAACTGACCGACCTTCAATATTGCAACGCCCTCCATATCAGAATCTGACAGCCCGTGAGGCTGTGGAAAGAAAGGGCTTGGTGGGACGAGTGTAATTGGACTGGGATACCAGAAAGTAGATGAAGCATTTAAGGCTCGGACCTGTCTATTTTTCAGTGCATGAAGCGTGTGAGATGACAGATTCACCTCTTTGGTTTTTTTGACAAGAGCTTCTGCTTCCTTTTGGCAAAAACAAACAATATACATCCATAATATACACTCTCAGTGCTTTGTTAGGTTTGGGTGTTAGGAGCTTATAAAACAGACGCAGCATGTAGAAAATTTAAGCTTGTGATTTTATGCCCTATATATTTTCTTTTCTTTTTTCACTGCTGTTCAAAAATGTAGAAGAGTGTCTGTGGGGTGCTATTTTAAACAGGCTTCTCCCTTTTCTATCTGATCTCGAGTTGTTACTCGGGGATATGGGGGGTTGAGCCGAGTGTGTCGAGACTCTTTGGAAACAAGGTCCTCCACGTTGCCCCTGGTCACGGTCTCCCTATCGAGTAGCTAATTTTATGCAACCCTCATCATCCCTTTGAAACTGAAAAGAGACACAGAGAGATATTATCTTCGGGATGGTGCCAAAATAAGAGGAGGAAATTGAGTGGAAACTTTTGCTATGCATAAAAGAAAATCAGTATATCATCACATGAGCATGTTTTCCTGCCCCCATCCTCTCCCCTCATTTTTTTACTTTTCTAAACGAGACTGTCTCGCTGTTGTCGGTTTTCCTCTCTATCGTTCACTTTTTATTGTTTAATGGTGGTTAGGAATTTTGAGCGTGTGTGTGTGTGTGTAAGGCAAATATATATTAACCTAGATGGATCCATAGTATATGTGTGCATTCCTTGTAGAGCATCCTTAGAATACCAGCACCTATGAGTAGTATTAACCCCAAACTTTAAGACACTCCCTGCAGTTTCATGCAGTTTCCTCAAATATGTGTGCTTTTTGTGTTAGTATCAGAATTCTGTTTTCTTCCTTAACCTTGATGATATTCCGCTAGACACATTTACGTGTGCCGTTCCCATTATTTTTCTAGCTGAATGCCGAAGAGTTGTTGTCTACATAAATAAAAACATGTCATCCCCTTTTCCCCATCCCTCAGTTTCCCCTCCCTCCCGCTCCGTTTCCACCACATGACTCTGCAGCGCTGGCAGGTTGGTGGTAAGGCTTCAGGAATGGAAATGAGATGCGTGGTGGCACTGTGTCAAAAAGCAGCAGATTGAACATTAGCCTGAATCGTCCAGCAAATGTTTGCAGATTTTTTTTATTCAAATTAGCCCCAGAATATTGGCTCGGGAGCCAAGGATGCGGAGAGCGCTCTGCAGTGGACACCTGCTCTATTAACCCCGCATGATGTGTTTGGGTGTGATTGCATGAATTAACACAAGTAGGCGTTGGAGAATTTGGTGTGCGAGCTATTTATGTTTTCCTCAGCCTGTGTGCATGTGACTCGGGAGAGCTGAAAGTTGGATTTAGCCACCTTTAAGCGACTTGTTAGTTGTTATGAGGGGGGGTTACGTCCACTTGGTGTTTGTTCTCCCTAAAGAAAACTTTTTCTTTCTGTCTCAGGTTTAGTCAAACAATGACTCTGAACCTGAGGAGAGGGAGGGCCACTCCAAGCTGACTTCAGACAGGGTTATTTATGTTGTGTGTGCCTGTCGTTGGTGTTTGACTTATTGCAGGGTCACAGGATGTGGGTGGATTTAGGTGCTACTTTATCACTCTTACCTCCCCATTCTTAATCAAGTCACGTCCCACCCTGTCACTGCGCTGGGTCACCTCCAGTATCTGCATCTGTATCCTGTGTGTGTGTTTGTCTGAATGCATGGTGTACACTGTATGCTCTCCACTTGATACTATTGGCTTGGACCACACACGTCACCTTTCTCCAGACACTGAAGACTCTATATTCGTTTATAGAATTAGGGACCTAATAATTCAGTCACTTGGTTATATATACAGGACAACTTTGCATTCACTGCAAAGATTCAGGGTCTCTGCTCATCTCAGTCTAAGTGTCTGATGTATTTTGTCTTATGCAGACAGTTGTGTACAGAAGGTCAGATGTGTGGACACGTTTGACCTTCTGGAGCTCCAAATGCCAGAATGAAAAAAGGATTTAAGAAATGAAAGCGGCAGTAAGAGACATACATATATTTTTTCTTTTTCTTTGAAAAAACAAAAAGCGTACACCTTGACTGCCATCCATTAGATTTGCGTTTCCGATATGTTATGCCAGCAATTTCAATTTCAGTTTTCTTTCTTTAAGCAGGCGCGCGCCGCCTTTAGATTCCAAATCTAATTTTAAGGAGTCTTTGGCAAAACAAGCATCAGCAACAATGTGAAGCCCGAGAAAATTCACAGAGGATGTTGAGTCAGATTTTGCGCCTCTCTCTCCAGAGCCACAAAAGTGTTACACATACAGCTTTGTTCACGTACGCAGCAGCATAAAAAGGAAGACCAGAAAACGGATGTGTAATATCCCACAGGATGTTGTTTACTTGGAAGGATGGGCTGCGCGTCGTATCAACAAATCAAGACAAATCAAGCCCAGTGCAGATTTGTGATGTCATATATTGCTGTGCTCCGTGTATTGCCCTCAGACTTCCCCCTTCCCGCTGTCCTTGGTTGGTTTGTGTGTGCTGGCAGTAGCTGGCCGCCTCTGCTTTTAACCTCAGTCTAAAGCCATGACTGATGGGATTCGCGAGCCTCCTCCCTGCTTCACCTCTCACGCATGATATATGTTTGTGCAGAAATTCAACTTCACCGGTTTGTGTGTGGTTTATTACGCCTCTCCGTGGGTGTGTCTGTTCCTTAACTTTGACCAGTGTTTGGCACAGTGTCATTTTCTCTCTCTCTCTCTTTTTTCTTCTTTTTTTCTTTGTGTATTTTAACTAGGAAGGAATAAGTGCCTGCAGCTCTCCGTTGCTCGCTTCTCTTGTCTAGTCTCGGCTGACTAGATATCATGTCAGCCGGGTATTAAATGTTTAATGCTTGTGGATGTAGAATATTGCCTTCTACTTGTCCTGATTAAATATTTAGGGGTGTCTGAATGGTGCCTTTGACATTGCTAGGTGGTAAGGGACCTTGTTCACAGTGTGAAGTGTGGGAACATAACTGAGTGCCAGTTTTCTATTTGGTTGTGGATACGGTGCAGCTGGGACCTCAACTGTGGTGCCAGTAGTGATGTGTCGGTCGCGAACGAAACGGCTCTTAGAGCTGGATCCATGGTTTTTTTTTTCTTTCTCTCACCCTCTCTCTCGCACTTTTTTTCCGCTTCACTCCGCATGCGAGCCTTGTGCTTTACACTGGGATGAGGGGGGAGGGAGTAGTTACACTCAGTAGCACAGGAACAGAGCGGGAGGGAGAGACAGAGAAAGAGCCAGGGACAACAACGTCACATTAGAAAGGTATAGTAGTCATCCACAACTATTTTCAGTTGCGGATGATAAAGGATTCAGAAAGTTTATTCATGCAGGCCCATATGACAGAGAATGTGCATCTTCTTTTTGTTTTCATATTTTAGTTTATATTTAATTGTGTTGTGGTTTGCAGTGTTTTGTGTTGTTTCACTTTAAATTTGTAAAAGGAAAAAGCTGAAAATTTAAATCGTTAAAAGTTGAACTGTGATTTTTTTTTTTTTTTATTACATTTTATGTGGAGTGAATAAATAAATGTCTATTTATGGTGCCCCTACAGACAAAGCACATACAAACTTCAAATCACGTACGAACTCCGAAGCATGTACAAACTCCAAAACACGTAAAAACTCCAAAACACGTAAAAACTCCAAAACACGTACAAAAGACAACAGAAGTGCTCCAGGATGCTGGGCGCAGTGTTGAGCTTTTGTTACCTAGTGGCTACACAAGCCAGCAAGTACCAACGACCAGATTTGGTGTGTGGTAGTAACAGGTAAATGAACTTTTTTTTAAAATTATTTGAATATATATGAGTGCTTGTGTATAAATATACAAACAATACACATATGCTTTCAATTGTGTAATTTAAGTGATCTAGGTAGCTCTGCTTTAGAAGTTCAGTTAACGCTAGAAATGTGTTTTGGAGTTTGCATGTGCTTTGTCTCAAGGGGCCACCGCATATATTTATATATAAACATATATAAATAAAACCACTTTTTTTACATTAGTAATTCCTTTTGTGCATAATTTTATATTATTGTTAATAATAAATTAATTCAAGCAACAAAACAACCTGAAGAGCCGGTTCGGAGCCGAAAGAGCCGGCTCTCTAAAAAGAGCCGGAAATCCCATCACTAGGTGGTAGACACAGAATGGGCAGTGAGAGGTGAGGTTATATTTATCCATGACCTTCCTCTCATATGGAGAAGCTTTTCCTTTCAATAGCACAACCCTGCTTCTTTTTGAAAAGCCTGCTTTGTCCTTTTGAATACGGGACACCTGACAAGGTTAAAACCTGGATGGCATACAAACCTTATTTGGATGTATCCATGTAAGTGTGAGCCATGATTTTCTTTTCAGTTTAACTTGATGGATCACAGAAAATGTGATTTTAAAACACTGAAACAGAGCACACGTTAACAAAAAACAAAAGTGTTTCTGACTGCAGTAAGTCTTCCAAAGGATAGAAATTAAGGTTTCAGTTTCCAACTGGAAAACCCAGCAGGGTACAAGTACAAAGACAAACTTGGATGAATATCTTAAAAGCAGCCGCTCACACACAAAATGGCTCGATCCATTTATCTGACATCTTTGTCCACAGTTAAAGCGGAAAAGATTGGCAAAGCAGCCTTATTTTTTTTCCCAGTAGCTGACGGAAACGGATCAGTCTATGAACAAATCAATTCTGAATTTATTAAAATCCATTTATAGTTTTATGGCTTTCCTTGGTTTATCAAGTGCCTTTATGCTTTTTCGGTGAAGATAACAGTAGTCTTACACTATCTTGCTATATAGCAATACACAGATTAGCTTTTATTGTGACTTGTAAAGTGACAGTTATTAGTTTGGTTTACAATCTCAGCGCAATTAAGGAGTAAAAATTACTGCTACGTGTAATGAATAGATTTTAAGTAGCAAATGTAACCAAATGAAGAGATGTCCCAATATCTGTCTATGAACTACGCTGTGCAAACCTACCCTCCATCACCCCACAGCATCTGGAAAACCAGATCGCTTACTGTGTTTAAAACGTGATCTTTAGAGCCCTTTCAGTTTGTCCAGCTTGGCTTCTGCTCACCACATCCTCAAAGCAGTAAGATGTGCTAGGGTATCAGAAGAGTATCTCGACAAGGGACCCCTGGGATCAAGTCAGGAGACACCTGCTCGCACCACAGACCACTTTACACTGCTGGCTCACACTGGCTGCATTGTTCTGAGATGCTCACAATAGAGAAATGAACACAGAGATGTATTCTGTGGAGAGGAGATGATGCATTCTTCAGAGGTTACAGTGTACCGAGCACCCTGGCGTTCTCCCCAGCATACACATCCATATTCACAAGGCAAGGACAATCCAGTAATGTGTCACCCAAAAACAACTGCAGTCTGCAACTAGGGAGATAAAGAGCAGAGAGGCAAACTTAGTCCAGCTGGAGAGCATTCCCTCTGGTCAACAGAAAAAGACAAAAGTAAGCTAAAAGCAGGTCTGACTGAGCCTGTCTGCTTGGCTGGTGTGTTGGATGAGCCACAAAGGGACACAGGGGATTGATCAGAGGAGGAGAGGACCTCCACAGGAACAGCCCGGAGGCAGGAGAAACCTTCTGCTTTACAGTCAGATCTCTTCAGAAGGGACAAATGCTCAGAGGATAAAAGGAAACTGTACTGATGTGATTGCTGCCTGAGCTCAGCAATGCCACATGATGAACGTAGATGCTTGGATCACAGTTTAGCATGTGCTCTTGCAGTCTCTTCTTCAGCGGTGGTGGCCTGGCTTTGGAGAGACTCAATGCAGCATAATACCAGTCAAACTGGGCTTGCAATGTAACAGCCACCGGGCAGATGTGACTTAAATACGCAGAGTTAAAAGGGAACTCTAACCTAATAATTTACAGTGAGACTTGTTGTGGTCGTGCTCAGAGTAAGCAAAATTTCATGACTGTCTTTGCACGCTGTCTATTCTTTACAATATTCCAGGGGTTTGCGGTCGGACTGTAATGCTGTTTTCATTGTGTGGCTCTTGTGTTTGTGTTGGTATCTGCTTATTGTACCCATCATCTGAGGAATGTTGTTGTGTCTCTGCTTTTCATTAGCTGGAGGAGGCCTGGAGGGTAAAATCACAGGCTATTGTAGTGCTGTTGTGCATTTCTAATAACACTGCCCCAAATCACAGTTCATTAGTGATTCTGTGATCCTGAGGCTTCGGCTCCAGCGTTTACACTGTGCCTGCAGGTCTGTTTGGTTTACACTCTGGATGATCATCATTTAATTTCTCTATTTATTAGTCACCACTAAGTTGGCTTTATTTTCTTAGAATTTCCCCTCAAGACAAGCAGTGATGCTCTGCTTAGTCTTTAGGAAACCTTGTTGGGTGAATCAAGGTAGGATAAGTGGTTAAGGTATCAAGGAAGGTCTTAAAGGCCCTGTTATGGCTGAATGGTTTAGTCCTAATCCGATTTAGCAGGTTGGGGGGACTTGATTGGGCGGCATCAGGTCCTCACCGCAGGACAACCAGTGTGCTCACACCTGCCACTCCATGCCGTCTAAATGTTGTAGCTGATTACTGACAGTAATTAAAATTTCTAATTATATCTGATTCACTATCCCACAGGATTTGTAGAATTTCAGATTATTAGCTGGTTTTGTTTTGGCTCAATTACCCACTTGTGTCTCATAAGAGCTGTAGCTCGAAAGCTAGAAATGAGCCATGCGAGCTCGGTGCCTCTCGCGAATCTGTGCCTTAGCACCTGCAGATGTTTACGACAGGTCTGCCTTTTGGTCAGTGTTATTGTGTAATGTTGAAGGGTTAGAACAAGGCGCCTTCCTGTGATGACAGGGCCACACATTGGTGGTTCTTGTTCGAGATAACTGATGAGTATTCAGAGGAATATGTAAACAGATGAGCAGGGTATGAGTAGCGTGCCATTGGGGCTATTGAAGTTTAACCAATCAAACCCATGGAAAACACAATCAGGAATCCCAGATGGTGAAAGAGGGGGAAAAACTTCTTGAGATTAAAAGCAAGAAAACCAGTGGTGGAAAACATGAGTGGCAGAAGCAATCCTCTAAAGCAATCTATAGCAGCTCGTCCAACCTTGAAGGAACGTACAATAGCCCGAGCCGTTTCCTCGGCATTAGCAGTCTTGTGTGGGATGCTGTATAATCTACCTGCCAGATTAAGATGACATGGTCATTGTCTAGAAGAGAGAATTGAATTATGGTGTGTGAAGGGGGTTTAAATGAGATTATGCAGAAAGAACTCATCCGGCATGCGTGAGATGTGCAAAGTCAGGGGCTCGGCACACTGACTACTCTCTGCCGCTCACGCTCACACTTGCTGCACTTGTGCTCATGCAGGGTGTGCTGCTTTGCATATACCTAAGCACCAACACAGAAAGATGCAAATAACAACGCTTAGACATGCAAATGCTCGTCCACACATACACACTTGGCCTACATTCATATGCCAGGCTGCAGTGGGACTCATTCCCTCCTGCTTTTCTGCGTTCTTATTTGCAGAGATGGTGATTTTATTCTTATTTTGGTGACACTGCTTCTCCTGTCTGTGACTCTGTAATTTGCTCACTAATGTGTTTACAGTGCTGGCTTGCTTAGGGTTCCCCTAACATAAGTATACGGGCTAATCCCTTGGATGAGTGCGATTAGCCTAACAACTCTGCAGCATATTTAGTACATGTATCTGTTCTGTTTAACAGCAGCTAATCTCCTTGCACCCCCAAACCACTGAGTTCTAGTGATCCTCCCCCCCATGTTTACATTTAAACTCAGTCTCTTTTCATGTTTTACCTCGGGCTCTGTGTGCGTGCATGTGTGGATGCTTTTCTTTTTCACATTCATTACAGCGGTGGCTGATACGTGCGTGGTTGTCTATCTACCTGTACATGTGCGCTTGGTTCCTCATCCATGATGCAGTTTAAATTCTGTGGATGCTGTTCTCTCAGAGGATATTGCAGTGCGTGTACCTACCCTGGGGGGGCGGGGGGGGGGGGGGGAAGCAAGAATATGTTTAGAGATTCTGCTAGAGCAACCGGCAATTTATCTTCATTGATCATCAGGTGATAGGGTGCACAAAGGCTTTATAACAATGATGATGGTATCAATTAATCACATTTACGGTATAGTGCTCCGTCAGATAGGATGTGATCCCATCCTTCGGGACTAACACATATGCCCACGTATATGTGTGTCTGTGCCTGTGCATCGGTTGAGTTTGGATGGATTAGAATTACCAGATGGACTTGTATTTGCATTAGCCACCAGGGTGCTAGCACAGACGGAGTCAATCTGTTATTCAGGGCTGAGACCAGGTTGTTGCCCACTAGGGTAGAGCCAGGCCAGGACACCCTGTCTGGGACTCTGCATTAGCAGCAGGGAGTTGGGGAGGGAGCAGTCTATATGAGGTTAAGGAGATATAAAGCAAAGGTGGAAATTTAGAAACTGTTATTCAGTTGCTCACTGATACTAGGATACTGTGAAAGGCAGCGGAAAAAAAACTTTGGACATAGATTTGTGCCGCACTGCTAGAGTGATGAAAGGGATATGACTTGAACATAAAAGGAAAGGAAAAGCAGGAGATTATAAGTTGAGGAAGGCAAGTACAGTGAGAGGAGGAGCGGGGATATGAGGGGAGCTCAGGAATCTAAAACCTATTGCAAGTGTTTTGGGGTCAATTAGCATTCTTCCTGATATATTCATGCTTTTTGTTTCCCCTTTCTTCTCTGGCCTCTTGTGGTTTTTCATAGTCCTAAGCTCTCTGCAAGGGGCTGGTTACAGTGTTTTGCTAGGCACTGCTTGTGTTTGTGTCAGCCAGTCATCACATTCCCTGCAGAAATGGCCCAATCCTTCTTTTTCTCTCTTCATTGTTTCTCGTATATCTATTCCTCTCAACATTCTTCCTTTGAAAATTGATACAGCGTGCATTTAAGGCAACATTCTGAACCAGAAGAATGCACAACTCATCCAAAAGTTATGACAACATTTTTTCCCTTTCATTTTTTTCCCATTAAATAGTAAATGGTCTGCACTTTAATAGCACTTTGTAACCTTGGTGGTTTTATATAACAGACTAATGGCAGCCATGCTGCTTATGCAAGGCACTGAACTGACTTGTGAACTAACTGTGAACGCCTTGCCCAATGGCACTTCTGCATGCAGAGGGTCTGGGGATTGAGTTATGACCCTCTGCAGTTATTGGATACCCGAGCTTCAGCTGCCTCGTTAAAAAGCCCATTAAGCAAATACAGTATGCAATCCCTTTTCCCGGTGAAGGCAGTATATGTATGCAAGAACTAACGTCTGTCCTTTACAGTAACAAGCTCCATTGTTATTGTGTACAATGCTAACAAATGAGTCTTCGAGAGGTTAAAAGCCAGAAAGGCGTGATTATTGCTCTTCGAGGTCCATACAAATCAATTTCAGCTAACAAATAGGATGCTTGAGAAGCTGAATGCCTGTGTGGGCTCCATATAAGCAGATGGTTGGCACTTTTTTAAGACCAGCTTTTAAGTTAATAATTAGGAAGTTAGAACAACTTTGCTATGACTCCAAGATGTGCTTTGCAGTACAAGATGCTGTCAGATGCTTAGTGGGTTGTTTTTGTAGCAGTTTTAGAGCATGACAGTTGTGGAACAAAAGAAGACTGAAAACTATTCGTCTCCAGAGCTTTTAAGTATCAGAGCAACCTTCTGTACCAGGCAAATGCTTCTTTGGGAGAAAAAGAGATTGGACAGTAAAGGAAGCTTTTTTTTTTTTTTTTTTTTTTTTTGCACTCCACCCATTACGTGTCATCATTCCAAACTAATCATGTCCTGGAAATTGAGCCCGAGGAAGACTGCTGAGCTTGGATTTCACTCTGCTTTCCATCCCCTCCCCTTTTTCTTCAGCCATTCTTTCAATTTCTCCCCCCGTCTTTCTCCCTCCCTCACATCGTTTTGCCTCTTTATCTCAGTCCGATCTTTAATTCACTCTTACACCATCCATATCTGTGCCTTCCTTTAATACTCTCCTTCTCTTTGCTTTCTCTTTATTCCTCCCGCTCCATTTCTCTTTTCTCCAGTCTCTTAGCCTTTCAGTTTCTTGTCTCAGTTTTTCACTGCTAACTACTGAGCCAGGGAATAGTGCATCGGCTTCTCTGCACTGGATTGTTTACTGTCAGACAAAGAAGTGGATTTTCAATTAAACTGGCTGTCATTAGAAAGACGACGACACACTCCTGCCTCTCCTGAGCCATCTGCAACATGGGCAGACTTCATGCTTTGATGATTTTCCTCAGTGTTGTTCCCCTATTCTCCCTTATCCTGTCTAAAACACTCAAGCTACATGGCTGCGTTTGCATTTCTCTGACGCACAGCTCTTATACCATTGGTTAGGACTCCAACAGACCTCCTTATAATATCAACCTCCACAGTTATCACATGGTGAAGGTCTGCTGTCTGTTAAGATGCTGACTGAACTGGAGACCACCTGGCTGGTAATTGCACTGGCTTAATAGTACCAAGAATGCTATCTCGTCCTCACAGGTGGTCACAAGATGTGGTGGGATAAATCACTGCATAAATTACCAACCGCAGTCGAACTGCAGATTTTGTTAAAACTGGAAAGTGTAGGTGTTTCAAGGGGAGAAGTGATAAGCCACAGGATTGGGAAATGTGATGGGAAGAGGCGGAGAGGACTTACCTACGATGCACACGGTGCGGGGGAGTAGGGCGGCGTGCGGTTGAACCCTGAACGCATTGTGTGCAAGTGTTATCTTTCAGTGCAAGTAATTCAGATCTCGGTGAATGAGTTTGAAGAGCGGAAACACAGAGGCCCCGAGACAGGCAGCATCCAGATGACATGCATGGTCTATCCTCTGGAGGGGAAGAATGCGCTTCTTCCTTTGACGTGGTATTTTCATACATATTTCATTTTCTCTTGGCTGTGATTACCACCATCTCTCCCTACTTCCAGTCTGCCCTCCTGTTTGTGTGTTGGAGTTGTTTGTGTGTGTCGGTGTGTGTGTGTGTGTGTGTGCGCGTATGCACGCATTGTAGGGAGAAGGGGGAGTTATATTAGATTTGGCAGAGGCAGCAAAATTTGCCTGACATGTTGAGGGAGAAGATTAGAGGGAGAAACACAAAATGTATTCAGTATTACATTCTCATCTCACAGCTTTAGCAATTGATTTTTTTTTTTAAGCACACATCGGAGCGCCTGGACTGCCGATAGCTGAGAAGGAGGTGTGGAGAACTGCCATTATCAAACCGACGACGCCGATGCACACATGTAAAAATTGCGAATGAAAAGAGGATAAACAGCAATAATCTGTTTCTGCGGATAGAAGCGTGTCTAAAGTCATTTGGGGGCAGCCGCTGTGTATGAGTTTCTCGACTGCTCTGGCTCATTGTCCTTTACTTCATTGCTTGGCCTAAGCCTGCCCTTTGGGTCAGATTACTCACAAAATGCCTCGTAGCCTTCCCAGGATTCCCCCAGTCTGAGCTTATCGTTCTTACACACACACACATTCAGCAACTCTACTGGAAAGCCAGCATGCTGTCTTAGTGTTAGAGGGTGCACATTATGGCTGCCAGTTTTGACCAAGCGCGGAATAGTGCGAGCAACAAAACAAAGTGGAAAAAATACATTCATCAGCAGTGGACGGCTCATATGGATCTACCTCCTTCACAGCAGCACAACAGCAACTGTAGCTGACAGAAAGTTCCTAAATTAAATAGATTGAGATATTTCTGTATGCCTCTGCTAAATGAGCAGACTTCAAGTCAATACTCTTATTGCGTTGGCCATTGACGAGGCTGAACTTTAAATGTAAGCACCAGTCAATGTTAGGCAGTTAATGTCGTCCTTTGGCAATAAATGGTTTCTTAATGGTTAGTCAATTTTCCCACTTTTGCGTGTAGTCTCATATGAAATGATTAGTGACGCATGGCTGTGTTGGGAGAGGGAGCATCAATCAAGCCAGAGAGAAAGAATGATTAATGACACGTGTCTGAGAGGGAGGCCCAAAGGGGTGGTAGGTGGCGATGGTGATGGTGGGTAAACAGCCTTTCACGCTCAAAGATGTGTTTTTGTTTTCTTTGTTCTCTCTTCTCATCTCACAACTTGTAATTATTAGTTGTTCACGCAGACCCCCTGTTTTTCTTTTCGTTTTCTTCTTTGTTTTTGAAACAATCGAATTCCAAGAGTCCTGAAAATTAAAAGTTGACGGGAACACCTTTGAGTCCATCCCAGTGCCTCACTTGCAATGCAACAGAATCCCCTGGTTTTGCAGGTAAATATGCGAGGGTTTTATAGGGTGTGCTTCTGCTCTGTAGCCGTTGACGTAATGCCTGTGTTGTTTTTACAAGTCCCCTGCTCCATGTGTTGATCTTCTCTGACGTCAGCATGTGGGGCGCTGTGAACCATGAAGCCCTACAAATCAAGTGTGTGACCCTGTTGGAGTTTAGAACAAAGTACTTGTGTTAGTAAACAGATGCATAAGTTGCATTCTTATGAGCTGTCAGTAACAACTTGCAGGCTTTCGGAGCTCGTAGGGGGGGTGTATAATTTCACTATCCCTCGAGCTTTCCAAAGCTTTGGTTAGACATTCCAGAAATTCCATCGTGACGATCTGTCCATGGCCGCAAAGCTAAAGCGTGGATTCCTGTACCATCTCCACTCAAGGTCTAATGGTGTCCATATACTTCTGTATGGAGCTCTCAGATCAGCCAGCACATACTGCTCCATCTATCTGCTCACACTTTTTCTTCTTTCTTCTCAGTTATATCCGTCACTCCCGCCCGGTTCCAGACCTTTGAATCTGTCCACTTCCCCAAGTTGACTGATTTGTTTTGTATCGAGATATGAAAGACCAGTTTTTCAGATTCATGAAAAAAAAAGGTTGTCGAATGGTCGCTGCTTGAAGACTAACGATTAACCAATCGCTTGCATTGGTGAGACTAACGGGGTTGTCAAGCTGTGTGCTGTTGCTTGAGGAAGAGGGAATCCGTGTGGAGGTAATACCAGACGAAAGATGGGAAAGAAACGGAATAAATAGACAGTTCTGTCTGACATTAGGCACGCTGTCACGTAGTATATCCAGTCGTTGCTTCTTTTTCCATGGGAGTACCTGTAATGTGCTAGCAGCTTTGTATTAGATTTTATACTTAATTTTCTTAATAGCTGTTTTTAGTTCACTGTATTCAGTGACTCAAATATAAAATCCAGAAATGTGTGCCTTTTTAAATAAGTCTAACACCAAAAGAAAGATGTACTGTCTTCTAGAAGTTACGTTGCAACAAAGATTAAGAGATTTAAGCCCCAATCACACAGGCTTGGAGACCAGTGAGTCACTGCCTGCCAACCAGGAAGCCACCTAAGGAAAAGTATTGCATGTCCTACTGATTTCAATTAATCCTGGCTGTCCCAGTCCAAGTCAAGCAGTCCTTGCTACAGTTGCCTGCAATCACTCATCTGATACTCACTAAGCAGTACTGAAAGTGTGGAAAGTGTGATGCAAACCAGAAATGTTTGCCTTCAAAGCGAATTTTGTGCCTTCTGCTGTGTGTTGTTTCAGTGGCAAAACACAACTTTGACTCCAAAGGTGATCAGTCTCTACTCTTCTTCAGTTTGGTGTCTTCCATTTGTTCTATAAGCAGGCCTGATATGAGAGAAACCAAGACAAGAGCTTCAAAGGTTACTCCTAGTAGGCTTTCAAGGAGGTCTGTCTTGTTTCAGAGAGAGAATGAATGAAGGCCTGCACCAAAGCCCAGTACAAGACACATAATGATTGGAAGCAAGAATGAAAAATCCACTTAAATTGGAAATTTTAGAAGAGCACGAGACACAGTCATGATTTTGTTCAGTCAGTGGAAAATGGACTTCTAACTTGTTAAAGGAAATCAGGCCATTAGCTAGCTGTCCAGTGCCAGGTGTCCTCAAACTACATGTCACACTTTGTATAGGCTACCTTGGTAGAAATCATAGCATGGTATTACCTTAATGCTAAATCAATTACGGGCTTTCCCTCCTCTGAGCCCCAAGCTTAACCTTATCTTAGATGGCCATGAACCATAACTGATATAATCATAGAAGTCCCCGTGTGGATGTGTTACCAGCACATTATCAGACGTAGTAAATCAGTTTATGGATTAATCAAGTTTAGCCCCCACGTTTTTAAATAGGAGCTCCCCGCTCCCTCCCCTTGCTCCTCCACAGCTGAGCACTCTGCCCATTTCCAGTGCACTCAGGTGTGGCTCCACCTCCGCACGCTGTTAATAGGACATAATGGCTCCGTATCTGCTCGCAGACCAAATGAATTGAATCAGTTCCACTTTGTGATTAAAAATCTGGAACTTGTGACCTGGGTGTTGTACGTAAGGCTGCACCCGAGCTCTAGGTTTGGCTGAGCTCTGTGTTTAGTTGAGTCCAGGGGAGAGGTCTTAGCTCACGTACACCGGATGCCCGAAGCACCTGCCTGCACTCAAACAGACATGATCAAAGGTTCTCAGCAGGAGACTCTCACTGTGGCAGGTTTAGTGGAATTTTAGGGGGAAAACCTTTTCTAAATTCTTTTTTTTATATATGTATGGGAAGCATTTTTGAACACGGGATTCCACCTCTCAAACTACAATGTATTTACACCCATATTCATGCTTTGTAACAGGATTGAAATCATTTACTTGGGATGTATGTTTTTCCACATAGATGTAAGCAGAAGTCAGAAATGTCTTTAGCACAAAAGCAACCATGACCTCTTATCTTTTTTGCGTTTCAGTGATAGCATAAATAAAGAATAATAGATGCTGACAGAGCAATAGCACACAACCTACCGCCTAATTAAGTGTCTCTGTAGCTAACAGCCATAGATAATGAAAGCAGCTGCAGTTGGTGGGAATAGGTTTGACAGCCTTTTTCTTTCTGCTTCTCCCTCAAGCAGCCTCCCTCCTTTCAGTCCTCTCTAAATACCGTTGAGATAAATTAGCCTCACTGATAAAAACCTTAATTGTCTTTCTCAGATTACATTTCCTAACCTTTGCACCTCTTTCCCACCGACTCTTAGCAAGCCTCAGATCTCTTACTACGCTGGACTGAGCTGACAAGTTGTTGTGCACATTTACTTTGTGGCCCTTAATAAGCTCTTTTATTCCCTCTTTATCTTCCACTGGTTGTCATACAATCAAATTGCGCTGATGGAACGAGTCGTCACTTCGCTGCCAGAGAACCCCACGCAAAGTGAACAAATGTGATGAACACCCTCAGCGCTTTGATCCTATTTAAATTGCGCATTTATGTCACTCACTCTGCTCCTAACAGTAAAGCCTCGTCTGGCGTGCGTGCAGCCAGAATGTGGTGTAATAATGCACAGTATGTGCATCATTCACAATAAGTTATCTGCAATATTGTGTTCTTTTTGAGGAAAACAAAGCCATAAGAATGCTCATAAAGTCCAAGCAAAGTGATGGATACAGTAAGGCAGAGAGATGTAGGGGTGGGTGAAAAGATAAGCAAGTGTGAGGGAGGGAGGGACCGAGAGAGAGGAGAAAGGCAGAGATGAATAACTGTTTGACAGGTGGAATGAAAAAGCCGCAGAGGGTGTTTGAAACAGTGTGTTAGGAGTGTGTGCGGTGTGGTGTGGCGCAGCGCAGCGTTTGGGTCATACATCACCGTAATACAGCAGGAGGACATAGCCTAGCACAGCGCTATGCAGAGCAGGGGAGAATAATGTGCTGCACTTGCACCCGCTCAATCTGATTGAAACACACAGCAGAGCGGGCTACATTTACTCACCCCCCACATTCACACTTTATAAATCTGCTCTTAGCCTGTTCATATTCTCTAAGACACCCCCCCCCCCTCCCAAAAAGAAAAACAGGAACAAAAAAGAGACATAAGTTCTCCATCATGCTGAGGCGAGGGTCTACTGTGATGTGTGCCAGCTGGTTTCGTGTTGCTGTAAAGCTGCTGTAACATGGTTAGTAAATTGCAGTGCGTGCACTTAAAAAAGCATTAGGTTGTCATTAAAAACGGCTTTGGCTTTGTACGAGACGTCTGTTGATATAGAAATTGATTGTTTCATTTACAAAGCTGGAGAAAAGGGGGAATATTAACAAGACAAACATAGATTGTGCTGATATTACGTGACATGCCTATTCACATTATCTCTATGTCATTATTTTGTTTGTTTTTTTCATTTAATATTTGCAGCTTGACACGTGACTATAAGGGCGCCATATTAGCAGCAGGGTGTCTTCAAAGCTAAACTGAAACTAATTAAGGTAGATGATGCTTTCCAGTTGCCTCGGGAGTCAGATGTCAGAGCTGGGAGTGATGTCACTCTCGAGGTGAGCAAGTTACAGTAGTAAAGTCGGAAAAAGCAAGGAAAATTAGGTATTGTTTTGCCTGGTTTTGCTCCTTAGCAATGCGCATCCACTAGCAGTTCTGTGCAATGCAGGACTTTTTTTGCACTTAAAAACACTGCAGCACGTTCATGGATAGAGCCTGGTGAGGGCTCCGTGTGTGGCTCATTTAGCGTGTCATAGATGCAGAGCAGTGTCTGTACAGATTACACGTTTTAACGTTTTACTACTGTTTACGTGCACTTTGCCATTGTTAAGTCTGGGTTGGTGGGGCTTCTCTGACATTCCCAGCTCAGAGTCTGACTTGAGGGGGCGTTCCCGTTGAAAATTCCGACTTCAAATGGAAAGTATCATGAAGATCAGTGTCTTGTTTTTTGGTTGGTTTTTTTTAGCTTTCACATATCATGAAATAGTTGCAAATTATTTAGATTATTATAACTGGCCATGGCTCTCTGCTCCTTTCTCTGCATGCCTTTGATCAGTGAAGCAAGATTCAAAGCAGAGCTCCTAGCCTCTCCCTCATGCTACTGACATTTACATTATCCACCCTGGTCTATCTTCAGCCCTGATAATTAGCTCCATCACAACAGCGCTGCAAAAAAAAGTAGTGTGATAGACTCTGGAAGGATGGTGGGAAAAGCTGTGTGTTATCACGCAGGCTGTCACACAAACTCCTGAACTGCACAGGCGAAGGCCCACACGCCAATCTCGCCTAACGACATGCAGCAGACAGGTAAGGCTGATGCGATATTCATGCAACCAGTTAGAAATTGCAGTCCCATCTGTGGGTGTACCTAATTGGCCAAGGGTTCAGGTCTCAGAGGCTGCCACCTGCTTACACTGTCATTAGCATGGAGGCTGTGTTGCTTTACATTTGTCATCTCTCACCTCCTTCAGGAAGCTGTGGTGTTAGAAAGGCTCAGTATGGACCCTTTTGCTGTTGTGCCAACTTGACCTCTGGAGGTGATTAATTAATATCAAACTACAAAAAAAGAGTCGATGATGAGGAGCACTTGGATTGTCGTCTACCACCCCGCTGTGCTGCTTCACCCCCTGGCCAAGAAGTTGAATTAATAGAGTCATCATTGATGGCTAACATCTTCTCAGATGTGGATGGCCTACTGGGGACCTGAAGGTCTGCCTTGAAAAGAGAATTGGATTCCCTCCATTAATAAGGATTTTATCACCAGGGAGTATAAAAAAAACGATGGAGCTTGTCTTGGAAAGATGTGCCTGAAGGGATATTGAGGGGTTTGGGGTTGTGCTAGGAGTTGATAGTTTGATGTATAGAGGTGGATCTCACCGTCGACTAGGATGCTATTTTCATTATTGTCCTGGTCTTGTCTTGGACTGTATTCATTAGAGTTCAAGGGTTGGTGTGTACCAACTTTCACAGGGGTTGAAATTGGAGTTTTCAAAGGGTATGAAAAGGGCCCTCAAGCGATGAACTGGTCCTTTGGAGCGGTGTAGTGTTTGACAGGGCAGCTGTAATTGCTCCCCAGAGACCAGGAAGAGTCAGCATCATCAAAATGGGCACTTCTTAAAGGGATTCACTGCAATCCAGAATGAAATACATGAGAGGAGGGAGCGCCTAAGAGAGCGAGACAGGAAAAGACATTTATTCATTTTGTGTTAATAACTTGTATATTTGTGGAGAAATTACCTCAGATGTCTTTCTTGGGTCCTCTGGGACATTGAAATCTTTTACCCTTTTACTGTCTTGGCCTTTTCTTTTCAGCAATTTTTTTTTTCTTTCCAGAAATGCAATCTATTTTCATTTGTGTCAGCGGTTGTGTATTGAAAAACATGAGAGCGAGGCCAAGCCTCTGGGCCCCCTAGGGCCAGCACAGAGGCTCTCTTTCAGCATGCAGTATGATGTTCAAAAGCTCCTTCAGTTTTCAGCCCAGTTGAAAGCCGGGTGTTTAGGGTGATTCACAGTAATGGCTGCGGTCATGAGAGCGGTATTGGGTCATGGGCATATGAAGGATTTTGGACCATGAGGCTAAATAGCCTGCAATAGCTATTTTCACATCTGCTGCTAGGAGATAATAGACATGGTGTAGCACTTGGATTGAGTCTTTATGCGTGAGGTTTGTCTGGAGGCTGTGATAAATATACCTCTGTAATTGACCAGGGTGTCAGAAACTACTCACTCTTCAGTGTCTGCAGTCCGCAAATGCTTTTTTATGACTGACAGGCAGACACAGCTGCAGAAGCTGTGGCAACACCTGCTGTTGTATAACTACGCCTGTATGTGTGGTGGTTGAGGAGGTGTATTATCTAGGTCAAATGGGTCACCACTAGAGTGATGGGTGTGTTCTTCATGGGTGACCTAACCTTCTCACCCTTTACCTCTTTCCTCCACCCTTCACTCTTATGCACTAGAGAGCATGATATACTGCAATATACCCACTACTGTTGCATTTGACCAATGATTTTTCTATAGACGAGGACAAAATGATTTGTCCCCGATTTCAAGCCAAAATTTTCTGTGCTTTCTTAGTGGAGTAAAGGATTTTCAGCATAACATTTCTAAACATCCATCCATCCATTCGCTTCCGCTTATCCTTTTCAGGGTCGCGGGGGGCGCTGGAGCCTATCCCAGCTGTCATAGGGCGAGAGGCGGGGTACACCCTGGACAGGTTGCCAGTCTGTCGCAGGGCCAACACACAGGGACAGACAATCATTCACACTCACATTCACACCTAGTGACAATTTGGATTATCCAATTAACCTATCCCCACAAGCTGCATGTCTTTGGACGGTGGGAGGAAGCCGGAGTACCCGGAGGGAACCCACGCAAACACGGGGAGAACATGCAAACTCCACACAGAAAGACCCCGGCCTGATGGTGGAATTGAACTCAGGACCTTCTTGCTGTGCGGCAACAGTGCGAACCACCGTGCCACCGTGCTGCCCATTTCTAAACACAAAACATAAATTATTTCTATTTACATACAAGAGCAGAATTTTCTATGTTATTAGTCCCTTGAAAAACTGACCTTTTATTAAGCTATAGCTCACAGCCTGTAAAATCAATTTAAAACTCAGGGTTATCTTCCAATTTACACACAGTACTAAAACTTCAGCAAAGGTGTTGTGCATTCATGTAAGAAATGCACGCTCACAAAGCAGGAGATGGTTGTACACAGTTATCACAGGGTTTCAAAGAATCAAGAGCTGGATTGAGAAGTATCATTAAGAAATTCAAAGAGAGCCCCACAATACAGAATATGCCTAGCAGTGGTAGGAAGCAAAAGATTTCAAAGACTCTGGAAATAGGTGGACTTCCGGTGGCTCGTAGCACCGCATGGCCGCATAGAGAGTGACCTCCGGCACCAACCGTGTGTTTCCCCGGACTCGAGAGCTGTATTAGGGCTACATTGCCATTTTTCGACTCAAGAATGAGTGGGGATAAATCTAAAAAGGGAGGATACGGGCTACGAAACATTCTTGACTGTGAAATGGAGAAGGACGCCGCGGCTAGTGAGGCAAGCCTCGCATCGGGACAAGATGGCGACCGAGGTGAAGGTCTGGGTTGGCTTCGGGATGCTGTGAGTAGCGTACTGGTGGCCGAAATGGCTACATTGCGTACCGAATTGAAGAGTGACTTCAAAGCATTCGGTACGGAATTTCGGGAGGATGTAAAGAAGCAAATGGCCGAACTCTCTAAGGAATTGAATCAAAGATTACACGAGATGGCGGATCAGGTGGAGGAGATGACTGGTCGGCTAAAGCACGTCGAGGACAACATGGCTGACTCGGAACGCTGGGACATTGGTGTTAGGGATACACTTGTGCAGCTGTTGGAAAATCAACGGGCGCTTCAGGAAAAGGTGTCCGATATGGAGGGCCGCGCTAGACGCAAGAACATCCGGATCTACGGCGTACCGGAAAACTCGGAGGGCTCGTCGGTGACTACCTTTGTTGAAAATCTGATCAAAGAACACCTAGGCGAAGATTTCGGCCCGGACCGTGCTCTCGGCATTGAGCGCGCACACCGCGCGTTGGGACCGAAACCACCCCCGAACGCCCCACCACGCTCAATAATAGTGCGCTTCCTCCGGTTCTCTGTTAAAGAAGAGATTCTCCGCACGGCGTGGAACAAAGGGGTACATATCCAAAACAAACGGGTGTATTTCGATCATGACTACTCTCTGGAAGTGCAGAAAAGGAGATGGGAATATATCCCAGTTAAGAAGGCTTTGAAGGACAACGGGATCCGTTTCCAGACACCACTAAGTAAGATGCGAGTGTTTTATGCGTCAGGCAATGTCCTATATAATACCGCGAGCCAAGCTGCCGAGGATTTAAGAAAGCGGGGAATAGCCGTGGGTAAGATCACCTTGGGGAACCAAACCAACAGGATGACAGAGGACACGATAAAGCAGCTACTTCCTTGGGAAACGCAGACAGCACACTGCGGGGGCGGCTTCCAGCAGCACGTGCGGGAAAAACTCCAAGCATTCCGGAGGGAGCAAGAAAAAGTGTCAGCAGACGAGTGAACAGCTGATGGCGGGACAACGGTGAGATAGCTGGCGGTAGAGTTTTGATAATCTAACCGCAGGAACACTGACTTTCGTATCCTTCAGAATTCATATTTCTTTAGGTTGGTGCCTACGGACATGGTTAGAGAACCACCACGTTATGTCTAGTAGTGATAAGAGACTGTTTCGTTTATTTTTTGCCCTTTTTTGGCTTTTTTGGGGTCACTCCCCTCTTGTCGGATGAGGGGCCCCACCCTGTGGCCAGTCCCCTCAATGTCAAAGGATACTGTTATATCCTTTGTATTGGAAGCTCCTGTTAATGTTTTGTGTGTTTGCTGTTCAGTGAGTTCTGGTTGTGATGTTCTGAGGTCTGGGTTGATTATGTTGTATTCCACATATCCACTTGATGGCTTATAATTTCTATAAAATGCTGTCACTAAATGTAAATGGCCTGAATAGCCCTATTAAAAGAAGCAAATTAATTGCCAAATTGAAAAAGGAGACAGTAGACTTGGCATATTGGCAAGAAACTCATCTAGATAATGCAGAACATGAGAAATTAAAAAAGATGGGTTTCAGACATACATTTTATTCATCGTATAGGGCCGGGAAAAAACGAGGAGTAGCTATCCTTATCTCAAATAAAATAAAATTTGAACATATATCTACTATAAGTGATAAGGAAGGTTGGTTTGTTTTAGTAAAAGGTAGAATAGAGAATAAGACGGTCACACTATTAAATGTCTATGCACCCCCAGGAAGCAACGCAAGCTTCTTTAAGAAGATATTTGATTTGATCTCTAAGGAAACGGTGGGAACTCTTATTTGTGCAGGAGATTTTAATTTACTGTTAAATCCCAGATTAGACTCAAATAATAGGGACAGGAAAAGCACGTCTGGAGGGAAACGGGTTAAAGGAATGTTAACGGAATTAGGGCTTATTGACGTGTGGCGATCTATCCATGGGTCAGCGTCAGGATTCACTTTTTACTCTGCTCGACACTCAGTGTATTCGAGGATAGATTACTGTTTTATGTTTAATAGGGATTTACACAGGATAAAAGATTGCAGAATAGGTCCAAGAGATGTCTCTGACCACAGTGGACTTTATATAACGTTACATTTGGACGGGACACGGAAGACAACTTTGTGGAGACTAAATACCGGTATGTTAAATGACCCCGCTTTTGTGAAACAAATGACAGCCGATCTTAACTTGTACCTGCAGGACAATGATAATGGAGAGACAAATCACAGTATTGTATGGGATGCAGCCAAAGCTGTCCTCAGAGGTAAAATAATTGCGTGGTCGACCATGATTAAAAAGAAAAAGTCACAAGAATTGTTACAACTGCAGAATAGATTAATGGCCTTGGAACAGTCAGGTCTAAAGGATAAAAATACTACAGTAACCCACCAGATCAGACAGATTAAGCAGGAGATAGATAAGATATTGAGCGAAGAAGTAGAGAAAAACACAAGGTTCATGAAACAGAGGTATTATGAGGCGGGGCCTAAGTCGGCGAAGCAGTTGGCGTGGCGGATTAGAAAACAGCAAGCTGAAAATAATATTTATAAGATTAGAGACCCGGTTGGTAACAATGTTGTAACTGACCTGGATAAAATTCAAAAAGCGTTTGAAAAGTATTACAAATCCTTATATAGTCAATCTACTCAGGGTGATGTAAATAAGATGACTGACTTTTTGAATTCCTTAGACCTGCCTACGATTGGTCGAGAAGCAAATAGTAAGTTAACGTCCTTAATATCTCGGGAAGAAATAATTAAAGCTATCTCCAGCCTTAAATCCAATAAATCACCAGGTACCGACGGGCTCCCTGCCGAATGGTACAAAACCATGAGGGAAAGCCTTCTTCCCCTGTTGGAAACTAGTTTTAACTACATTTTGAAAGGAGGTCTGGTACCTCCCTCTTGGAAGGAGGCCTTCATATCGGTTTTGCCAAAGGGGGGACAGGATAGACTAAACTGCAAATCTTATAGGCCTATAAGTGTCCTGAACTCAGACTATAAACTATACACAACTATTTTGGTGCGAAGAATGGATGCTGTAATGCCTTCTTTGATTGATGAAGACCAAACGGGTTTCTTGAAAAATAGACAAACCCACGATAATATTAGACGAGCTTTACACATCATCGAACACATTAATAATAAGAAAAAAAGCTCAATTATTCTTAGCTTAGATGCTGAAAAAGCATATGATTCAGTGAATTGGGACTTCCTCTTCCTAGTGATGAAAAGATTTGGTTTCTGTAGCGAGTTTATAAGATGTTTCCAAGCTCTTTATTCTCTCCCTACTGCCAGAATAAAAATTAACGGTAGCCTCTCCGATACTATTTTTTTAGAACGAGGATGTAGACAGGGGTGTCCAGCAAGCCCCTACCTCTTCAACTTGTTTATCGAACCTCTAGCCCAGGCTATACGTCAGGAAACATCGTTGAAAGGGATTGTAATAGGAGGGGACGAGTACAAGGTGTGTTTATATGCAGATGATGTCTTGGTGACAATCATGGATCCCAGCTCAGGTATACCAGTATTAATGGGGATGTTGGAAACATATGGCCTGTATTCAGGGTATGTCCTTAATGTCAAAAAAACTCAAGTTCTGTCATTTAATTTTTCTCCGGACCAGACACTACTGGCAAAATTCAAGTTTAATTGGGAGGCAACTGCTATCAAATATTTGGGAGTGTTTCTGCCTAGAGATCTGACACAACTGTACGATATTAATTACAGTCGTATTAATAGAGAAATATATAGCGATCTCAACATTTGGGCCTTGCTCCCTCTCGACCTTGGCAACAGGATACAGATAATTAAAATGAATATTCTCCCCAAACTACTCTATCTTTTTCTTGCTTTACCTATTCAAATTCCAGAGAAGCAATTCAGGGAATGGAATAAGCAGATTTCGAGATTCATTTGGCTTAACAAAAGACCACGGGTGAAGTTCTCTACTTTGCAGTTGCCGAAAGACAAAGGGGGCTTGGCTCTACCTTCATTAAGGAATTACTACTTATCTGCTCAGCTGAGGTCCTTGGTGTGTTGGTGTAATCCATCTTTTTGTGCGAGGTGGAAGACTATTGAGATGTCTCTCTCAGACACGCCAATCCAGTCTAGACTTGGTCACGCGGCTTCTGATTTGGACGATACCTTGACGCCCAGCCACTGGGTCACTTTTACATTAAAAATATGGAGGGGAGTGGTCAAGCAGGCGCAACTCCAGGAAGAGATAAAACTTCTGAGGTGGCCAGCGTATGACCCTGATTTTCTACCTGCTTCCCACGATAGTAGATTTAAACAATGGGTGTGGCATGGAATCACTGCTGGGTGTTTGGTTATTGTAAAATCTAAAATTATGGCTTTTGATACCCTATGCAAGACTTACGATCTCGGGAAACAAGACTTTTTTCGATACTTGCAACTCCGTGACTATATTGGCAAAAGACTGAAGAGCTGTGTCCGTGGAGACTTCTCGATTGTTAATATTTTCATTGATGCTTATGACTCTGGGAGTAACAGAGCCTTGATAAGTAAACTGTATAAATGTCTGACTAAGCTCAAAGGGCACTCAACGATTTACATAAAGCAGAAATGGGAAAAAGAAATGGACATTGTGATTACAGAAGATGGGTGGGCACGGATCTGGGAGACACAGTTTACCACGACTAACTCCAACATGTGGCGGGACTTCTGCTGGAAGAACATTATACGCTATTTCATAACGCCTAAACAGAAGTCTAAATTCAGTGCTACACCTGCGTTTTGCTGGAGGAATTGTGGGGAAGTCATGGCTGATTACGGTCATATATTCTGGTCCTGCCCACTCATACGACCCTTCTGGACGGAAGTTATAAAGATAATTACAGAGGTGTTGGGATTCCACGTGTCTTGTACATTTACCTCATTGTATCTGGGGTATTTTACAGACGATTTAGTTGCAGATGATGTTTACCTTCTGAAAGTTCTCTTGGCTTCTGCGAAGAAGGCCATAACAAAACGCTGGCTCTGTAGAGATCCTCCCACTGTAACACTTTTTACCTCTATAGTGGAAGACGTCAAATTGATGGAATGTATGACTTTCACTCTGCGACTGCAGGGAGATTTGGGAAGGAGACGGTGGAGAAAATGGCTGGACTTTACAGCTTGTGGCAGCACCCTTTGATGCATAGAATTAGCAATGCAGACTTGTTGACGTATGTATGTGTGGATGTGCAGATGTATGTACAGGTGTATGTTATCTTCCCATGACTTCATACTGTTTCTGTTTTTTCTTTTTTCTTTTATCTTGTTGCATAAAAATGTTCCTAAACAAATAAAAAGTGTCAAAAAAAAAAAAAGACTCTGGAAATAAAACTAGCGATAGACGTGTCCAAAGACTTCAGAACAACTGCCAAGACTCCAGTGAATGAATTAGCAAAGTTGGGAATTGTAGTCTCAAAGAAGACAATCATGAAAAACCTGCAGAGGAACGGACTGCAAGGATGCAGACCAGGAAACACTCCACTTCTGCAGAAAAGATGCCAGGTATGCTAAGGACAACCTAGGGAAAGATTTGTGAGACTGAAAGTGCATCGTTTGATCAGATGAGCCAAAACTAGATCTCTTTGGCTATGTAGACACTGCTTATGTTTATGTATGAATCTCTTCAAGGTTATAGGAATCATTACATTTTTTTGTTTGTTTGAAAGAACAGTCAAAAGTAAAACTAGGTCCTGATCATTGCTTTGCCTTCTAACATGACTTTTCCACTTCCTCTGGAGTTTTTTTTTCCTACAGTCAAATGACCAATCAAATCTTTGCTGACTAAGACTCAATGAAACATTAGGTTTGGCAAACATTGAAAACATTTGATGGTTTAATTACATCAACTGGCAGTTGGTCTGCAGCCTCCTCATGGTGCACATGAATTTGCACTTTCAAAGAGCAAACCCTGGTGACTGACTGTTGACAAAAAAAGATCCCTCTCTGTAAACATTCCTGGTGTCCCTTGGGTTGGCCCCAATTGGTGACCCATGATGAACTCCTGACCAGAGCTGCCATGTCCTCCTGACTTGGTTCAGTGACACTCTGGATTGGGACAGACAGACAGCAGCAGACAAACTGACACGCTGACCCAGACACACTGGAATGCAAAGAGGGGGATCTATAGAGATTATACTGCCCGCTTTTTCAAAATAGACTCTGCCTTTGAATGTCTGAATCCCTCTCTTCCACAAAGGCCCGGTCCCTGTTTTTTCCTTTTCATTCCGCAAGCTTTGCTTTCACTTAATCTAATTTGTCATCGCAGGCAAACAATTTTTCTTTATTTTGTGTGATTGTTCTGAGTGCTACTTTTTGTATGGCTTAAACTGGCTGCACTGGCAGTTAGAAAGATAAACTGTTGGCCTTAATCTCCCAAACCAGCTACCTCTTAACTACATTTGTCCATTATCCTTTCATTCTCACTCCTGACCTCTCCCCTCATCCCCTTGCCACATTGAGATGGCTTATGGAAATTATCTAAAAATGGAAAGAAATGGAAAGTCCAGGGTTCTGTGGCTTCAACTCAGCACATATTGGTTTCACTCACGGTGGGTACGGCAGAAGTACTTTTTTGCTTTTTTGGGTCATTCCTTTCCTCTGCAAATAAACAGTTTAACCTTATTTACCAGCAATAGATCAAAATGTCTTAGGGCGCTACAACATCATGTTAGAAAGTGCTTATATGATTAAACGCTGAGCTATTTGATGTTTAAGTGGCTTAAAGTCTTTGTGTATTTTATATTTTATAGACTCATGGTAAAGTCAGTGTAAGAATTTATGATTTTGGTACTTTATAGAAGCATTTACAGGTGGTTACTCAGTTTAATTACTAAATTGTTTTCATACTTGGAGAAAGTTGGGCATCCCTCTGTGAAACCCTTGGTGCAATTATATGTATATTAGAGATGTTCTGGTGTGTTTGCTTTGCATATTCTCAGTGGTTCAGGACATTAAAATACCCTCCTAAAAATCCCTCCCTTCTGTTCCACGTTGTCCCTGTTCAATCACAGGTAGCTGAGCTGTGTGGGGCTTCTCCGTAAGCCCAATGTCACTCTGCCAGAACCCCAAGACAGCAAAGACAGGAGGGGAATTTGTCTTCCTTTCCCCTTCACTTATCTCTTTTGTTTGTCCTGGTTTCCATAGATGAGCAGCAGCCCTCCGTTCTCTTCTCAAGCGAAACTAAGTGCTGCCGCTACTCTCGACCTGCCAGCTCCAAATTGGCAGCCTGACCTTCTTTTTCTTCCTCGGGGCGTCTGCACAAAGCCATACCTCTACCGTGGGGAAAAATGCAATTAAGAGGTGACATAAACACTGAGCACCCGTTGTAGCCGTGCCCAGAAAGAAGGAGGGGGTAAGGCAGCTGCCATTGTGACACGCTTGCATAGACACTGGTCTATTAATTGGAGTTGCACGTTGCCGAGTGACACTGGGGTGAAGAGTCTTGATAGAGAAAGTGGATGTGGCTCGGTGTTACTGAATGAGCCTTGACAGGAATGTGGTGTCAAACTTTGCTCTGTCTGGTGTTTGCATTAAGTGCAGCTGCTCTCTGACCTTGTGTTTTCATTCGTTGTAGGCAATTATCACCTAATGTTTCTGTACTGGTGACAGATATGCAGAGCAGGGGTGTGAATTTTAAGCAGTGCCTTAACTAGTATAAACGCCATTTATAAGCATACAAGCTGCGAAACATCTTCAATTGAAGACATGGGATTAAGGCTTTATAAGACCTGTGAAATACTAACAATCTAAATTAAAAGCCTGATTTAAATCCAAATTAAACCTAATATTTTTTGGCAAATTGCAGGCTATGTTGCAGGAAATGATTTGGATGAAATGTAGGACACCAATTAAAAGCGAATTTGTTGCTCTAGAAAGCAGAAAACACAAACTGAAAAACGCAAATGGTGGCCTGCATCTCCTACTAAATGTTTTCATTATCACCATTTCCAAGCTCAATATGACCTGTTAACTCACCTGCAAATTATATAGAAAATACATGTTATGGATCATCACAACCCTCCTTTTCTTGTAATGTGATATGAGTATATCTCACAGCTTTTATTTTTAGTGGAAGAAGCCCATTAAAACTGCCACTGTGGGAGAGAGCTGCTTAATTGCCAACTAAGGTGTGTGACATTTGGAGCAGCACATTGAATCTGGCCCAAAGTCCAAAAGGTGTTGTGAAGGACTGAGTAATTACTCTGGTCTCTCCAGGCAACGGGTTTAATAAGATGACTCAGTCATGGAAGGGTATTGCAGACATGCACACTAACACACTCACGCACACACACAAAGACTTTTTATATCTTAGTGTCTTTTCAGCAGCTGTATAGTTTAAACTTTTATACCATTCCTACATTTTTTCTTTATACTTTCTGTTTAACAGATGTAAAACATTTAAATCATTTTAGAGATGCATCAGTTGCAATTTTCTTAAAATATTCTCATGTCTGATTTGTTATTATTCTTTTTTTTTTTAGTTTGTCTTATTTGATTTCAGCCGGTCTTCATTTTCTTTTTCTACGAACAGTAATTTCTTTCATAAAAATGCCAGATGTGTTCATTCTTTTTACCTTTCTTCCCCAAATCTGCACCCAATTAGTGGACCTTTTCATTACTTTCACTCAAACAAATCTCAAAATCGTACCACAGGTTAGTGTGAAGCTTTTTTGTGCAAATAAAATCCAACTGAAATTAATTGCTGTATAACCCATTTTATCCAACTTGTCTGGGATTGCTGCAGCATCTTTTTTTTTTTCTTTGAAACAATGTCAGCTGAGCTGTTGTCAGAGTTGGAGCTAATGAATGTGCAACGAATGTTTCAGTTTATCTGACATTACTGCATCCAAAAAAAGAGCAAAGACTTCAGAACTGATTGAGTTACACACAGATTGGTAGAGCAAAAGGAAATAACAGATGCTACACTGGCAGATAACTGGCACTATCTAGCTATACGGAGCAGTGATATGAGTTAGCCCACTCACAATTATGGCCCTTCATGTTTGTTTCACAGGAGACATTTCTTGCACAAGTCAATATGTTGTGTTTCTGTTGATTACCCAGCATATTGCTACCAGGCATGTTGATAAGAATCACAGTTATTGTGGTCTATATCAGGGAGATCTTTAGAAAGGTGTGCATCAAGCTTCTGCACAGCACGCTACATTTTAGCCATGATTGGTGAATGGCTGCAGTTTTTCCCACAGATTTAGGCTCTTTTAGTGGCCTTATGGGTCAGTGCATATGTTTTCAAAACATTGCATGCATATAAGCTTATTTAAATTAGTTAGCTAATACTGTTCATAAGGTTCTCCAGTGCGCAAATGTTATTGCAGGTGTGTCACATGTTGAAGCACTGCAACTCCACCGTCTTTGACTGTGGCTTGTAGTCCTTGTTCTGCTCTGCAGCCTCGATGAGCTGGATATAGCAGCAGAACCAGCTCTGCACTTGCTGTAGGCTCTGATTAAGACTGGCCCTCGAGCAGATTTCCAGAGCAGAATGAGGGGTGTTGTTGCCAGCCCTTCCAGTTGTGGAGTTGGAGTTGGTCTAAAGTAAATGAGGTCAAGAAAACTGCTTTAATAGTGACCGAGCTAATAGTGACGTAGGTTGGAAAAAACAGGTGAAGGGCTAGACTTGTCTGGTTAGCAGCCTCAAGAGTCCAGCAATAAAACCATTAGAAGTAGTGTTCCTTTCAAACAGATAACAAAAATAAAAGCTTTACCAACTATATTTGGGTGTTAATATTTCTTGCAAAGTAAAGTAAAGGTCTGCCAAATGAATGTTTTTGTGGGAAACACTGGGCTGACCAGTGAAAAAGCAGCAGCTTCTAATCACTGTCAGGATCAGTACAATCCTACATTTGCTGTCCCTTCCAAAGAACTTGTGTTTTAATTGTCATTTGTTTGTCCATCAGCAGGACCGAATGAAATTTTTGTACAGAGCACTATAAAGTATTAGATCCAGGAAATTATTCTTTTCCCTCAGCAGCTACTGCAAAAGAATGCAGACTAACTAATAAGGACCTTGGGCCTTTGAAAAGCCTCACGATGGTCGATTTCCAGTGACATAGCAGGAAAATATTATTAACAGGGCCTTTTGCAAAACTCCGAATTCTCTAATAAGATCTTTAATAAACATTTTTCTGTGTTTGATGTACTTTCAAATGCTGAAGCATGTCGGCACGCATGCAGCGGTTATGATTTTGATCAGAGAATTGGTTCTAGTTTTTTAAAATTGTTTTTCATACACTTGAACTTTTTGTTTTCTTCATTCTTGAGTAAAAGTAACATAAAACCTAAAAGTAATGTTCCACTAATCATCTGTGTGTCACAGTTTTAACCTGGTGTCGTGCGCTATTTATCTTAGAGAATCTCTCACAGTGATCACGGGTTATTTATCTGCTTGGTTAGTCTTGTAAACAGCCTTCTGCTCCACCATGTCTGTGCTTCCCATGTTTGTACAGTAGATGAGTGGCTCCCTGGACCTCTCCTCGGGGTTGTTTAGCTTCAGACCCCTCATAGAGAAAAGGGAACTCCCTTAAGGGAACATGAAGCACTACAGGTTGAATGAAATTCTCTCTGAACACTCCAAAGCTCTCTTCATCTCTGCTGGCTCTGGGGAAAAAAGCGGCAGAAAAATGTTTAAAACAGGATGCTTAATCCAGCAGCACCAAAAAAAAAGCACACTAGCACACTTTTTTTTCTAACCCAAGAGAGAAAACACTTTAAAAGAGGCCCAACATGATAAGCCAGCATAATGAGCCATCGCTGACTGATATTAGGAAGTTTATTCATAGAATAGCACTAGAAGATGAGTTAGTGCAGGATGTTATCTTAATGCCACAACATGATAAATGATTCAGGGAGGATAGTGTTAGAAAACTGCAGTAGTTACATTTTCCCAGCACGTAGAGCAGGAGCATAGTTTACAGAAAAGAGGATACATACAGCACATGAAACTGTGTGTTTGGGTGGTGTGCTGGTATATGAAGACCAGTATAGGTTTCAAAAGTGCTGTCTGACCTGATAGCTTGGAAGCTATCTGTTGCAATAGCTAGTGTTGCACTTGATACTGACACTAATAGCTGGATCCGGTATCTCTCCGCAATGATGCCTTTATTATGTCTTGTGATATAAATACAGGCCGTCTTTCCTTTACAAAATGTATCTTTGAATTTCTCATTTCAGTTTTATTATATTTAGAGTTCAAGGAAATCCCCAGTTAAAAAGATGATGTTTCTGAAGTCAGTGAGTAATTGTATAAAATAGCTGCGATTTCAGTGTCGAGATAAAAGATATGAGGGGGAAAGGAAGCTTCATGGTGCACTGCCTTTTAGCTTGTGTGTCTCTCTCTTTCCTCCTCTTTCTTTTTTCACCCCATTTGGTTTTAAGTTGAACAGTCGTCGGGTGAATTTGAACAAAATCACAGTGACTTCACCTTCCCATCTCCTCTGCTCCTCTCTGTGTGGGTGGGGAAGAGCGCACACGGTGAAACAGAGAGCAAATGAGAGGAGCCCAATTAGAGCGAGTGTAAATAAATGACAGCAAAACAGAGCAGAAATTCAAAAAGCAGTTTATAAACGAGGTAAGTAATATGATATAAATCATTATATCATTTTGTGTATGTGTGCAAGGGGCTACTATTGTCGCCTTACACATAAAATAATGACTTTCAGTCCGCACAGTACTCGCTATCGGCTGTTACCCAAAGCCAAATTATCTGTAACAATACTGGGACTGAAAAATTCACATTGGTGCATCTCTTGTAATTACCTCAGTAAGCATGATATAATAGGCTCCAATGTTAGTATTGTCATTAAGTAATAGAGCACTACTCTCACATTGTGCCATCTAATAATAAGTTATGAGAGTAGAGGTCCATTTAAGGAGGAGGTCCAGAGGGTGTGTGGGTGTTTGTGTGTGCGTGTGTGTGTGTGAGTTATAGCAAGGTCTCGAGCATGGACTAGTGGCTTAGTAATTTATGGTGGCAGGGTTGGCTACGTCCACTGGGGTCATCGCTCCCTGGCCAGCCTGATAGGTAATTCATACACCCCTACTATATGGGAGGGGATTCGGCTTCTTTTTGCCATTTATCACGCTGCATCTATTTCTTAAGACCCCCAACCTGACCCCATGGGCTGCTGATGAGGCAAACTGTTGCATTAATACAGTGAGGCTAGAAGTGCAATGTGGGGAAACCACAAAACCAGAGGATGATTGCCCTTGTTGGTCAAACTGTGTCCTCTAGGTGTTACACAACAGAGCTGCTGGTACAGACCATTTGCTAATTTGAATTTACAGGTTTCCTGATGTTCATTTGCAAACGGCTGCTTCAGACCTGCTTCTTGCTTGGGGTGATCATTACCACAAGAGGAGGATTTAGTATTCAGCTCAGCCGAGGCGCTGACATGGAAGGGTCTCTGGCTTCTGTTTCTATTAGAGTCCAGGCCCGCGGCTGCACAGCCAACACTTCGGTGAGCCCTTTCTTAACACATGGCCATTTCCCTGCTGCTGCTGCAGCTGCTGCTCCTTCTAACTCTCTAGCTTTTGGATAGAAATATGACACTGGAGAACACCCATGGCATTCTTGTGCCCTACCCATCTGTCTTTTTTCTTCCCAGCTCCACTCACGATTTCACATCCAATTTTCCCATTGCCCAGTGACGCCCATTCCCCTAAGACCCCCAGCTACTATGAGATCACTGGACTCCTCTGTGAGTGTGTGTATGTGCTCTGTTATTGATCAGGGTTGTGTCTTTGTGGCTCTGGGCTCCTGCTGCTGTTATCACTGCAGAGTGGAGGGTGGGGAGGAGTGAGTGTGGTTCACAGCACTGAGAGCTTGAGGGCAGCGTGTGTTATCTAATGGGATTTACAGTATGCCCGGCATGTGTTCAGTTTTAGCTTTTTTCCCCCTCTCTCTCTCTTTGCTTTTGTGTTTGCGACGAGCTCAAAAATGCGCGCAATTGAACTAATTATAATTATGGTGTATTTGGACTGACAGTAGTCCAGCAGGAGAAAGGTAACAGGAAATTACAAGAGGCAATAAGAGCGTCTGCAGTGATTCATCTCTAGGATCACTGTAATCACAAAGTAGGAGGAGGGTGTCTAATGCGATAAAAACAAGACCGCTGCTGGATTTGTCTTTCAATTAAAAACTGTGAGCATAAGCAATAAAAAACAAAATTACGGATGCTAAAGTGGTTCTAAAGACGTGGATCAAATGTTGTTTTCTTTTCGAGGGAGAAACCCAGCAAATGATGTTTATTTCATGTCAACTTACCTGCGACAGAAGATGAGCATTCATTTCACTTACAGTGAATTGAAGGTGAAAGGATTATCTGTATTTTTCCAGATATAACCTGCTTATCCCGCAGCTCCCTGTTACTGTAGGTTTTTGGGGGGTTTTCTCAGTGGGTGTGGATAAGACTTTTATGATGGATTGCACTATAGGTCCCCTCGAGTGCATGCATGTGAATAAATGGGTGCAGCGTGCGCATGTTTCTTCTTTCCCAGCCTCGTTCCTCCATCGGTCTGTTTTTTTCCCTTCTTTCTCTTGAAAGTTCTCCTTAAAACCCTTCCCTGTCCTTTTTCACTCACTTTCGGACATGTGTGCAGAATGTGTAGTTAAATTCACATATGGCTGCGCAGTCAGACACGCTGAGCAGAACTGTGCAGCACTCAAGGCACCTAACCCTCCTCTGTGGCCGCAGTGATTAATTACTTTTAACAAAGCAAACTAAGTCTTGCTTGTCTGGATCAATTTTTTTCCCCATCTTGGTGCGAACTGCTGTCACCAGTAATTGCCAAACTCCGTGTAGTATGAAAAGAGGTCCACTTTTCAACTCTCGCTGGTCCTAAGCTAACCATAGCCTCAATTTTCCACACTCGTGGGCCTACTCTCCTAGCTCCCATGGTGCTAACGATCCTCTCCCCCCGTGTTTCTTTTCCTTCTTTTAAATTTTCCTTTGTTTCTGAACTGTTTTCCCTTGTAACACCTTCTTGGGAGCTATAATGCTTTTGTATAAAGCTGTGACATTTGTTTAAGTCATATTTTTAGTAGCTACCCTGCTTTTAGGTCAGCACTTATAATAATAATAATGATAAAGTAATAATAAAGCACAGTGCTTCTTTCCATCTATGCATGCTAATTGGCATTGCTCCGCCAAGCTGATCAAACACCATTAATCTATTTGTAGTATATATTTGTTTCTAAATGAGAAAATTAATACATTCCCTTGCTGCAGCCAGCTGTGTGCGGTGAGCCATGTTGATTGTTGGCACCCACAGTATGACTCAGAGTTCTGAGCAAGTGCTTTTATTTGGCCTTCTTTGCAGGGGTGTGTTTGCGTGAGCATGCATGCGTGTTTTCTTGTTTCTGGAAGCGGATTAATTTGATGTTCAGAGGAGCTGCCAAAGGACTTCCAGTGAACATATACACTGTCTGTTTTTTTTTTAGCATATACACAGTCAACAGGTTGTAATGCAACCTGTTCACTTCATCTTTGTTTTGCCGGACAGGCCGCAGAGTGTCACAGCACGCATAGCGAAAGCTATCAAAGTGAGGGAAACGCAGCAAACGTTATTAGCAGGCGGGCACAATTAATGATGCATGGTGATGGCCAAAGAACGCTGAGGGAACCTGTTTAATGAGCTAACACAAAGATTGCGCAGATGTGCTACAGGACTACTCAGCGTTATCAGAGGCTGATACCTCCTTTCAGTAGGAGTCTGCCAATTAGCCCTCTATTGGGAGTCGACTGTCAGGATTTCAGAGTAAAATTGGAAGCACTTGCTGCTATAATGTGCATTAGCTGCGATGTGCGGCTCTCTGCATCTTTTGGACTTTTTTGCTTCTCTTAGTGTGACAAATATCCTGTGAAAATTATGCTACTGTGGAGCTCAGCTACATTTAGGAGTGACAAATATCTCGTCACAAAAAAGCCGCCCTGAAACCTACTTCATTGTCTCCTCATTAATAATGAAAAAGTCCACACTGGTCCACTCATAATCCAGATTTTTTTTTTCTCTCCAGCTTTTCATATTTTCTCTGGCCCAGCAATGTGCCGGAGCATGTCATATATATGATAAGTAGAGGACCTTGTCCGCGTGGGACTCATCACACACTTAAATTGGCGCTCCGTGGAGTTCATATTGCAGTGTGGCCGAGGGGGAATTAGCCCGTCTATATATAAACCTCTGCATGTGTTGTGAATTAAAGTGCATTTATCTGATAATCGCTGGGGACTTCCCTTTGTGCATGGGTATGGTGAAGCAGTGGCGCTGTATCCACAATACCCCAGTATAGTGATGCTGCTGCTGCACTGGGAGACGGGAAGGAGAAATAGGTCATTCACAATAAACAGCTCTGATAGCCTGGATGGCAGCAGTCATGTACAGTAGACGAGGGAAGAATAACAAGGGGGCATCAGTGTGTCTCCTTGATGTGCAGACCTTTACCTCCTTTTCGAGCCCTCGTCCACTGTCGTGTATATAAAACTGTTTTGTGCTCCATTCTCATTGTCTTTTCAAACGCTTCCCTCTTCTTTGTCTTATCAACCCCTCAGTGATTTATCTGTGATTCAGCTTGCCTTTACTCAATCATGTATGACTTCTCACTAGCAGAATCAAAAGCAGTGGGGCTCATGCCATGCTTTTCATTAGAGCTCTCCATAAAGGCTGACTGTGAGTCTTTTGAAGTATTGTAGGGCAGCTCTGGAGAAGCACACTGTCAGATGGCAGCCTGGGCTGCTGACTCTTGTTTGATGAAGCAACTTCCCACTAAGGCCAGAGCAACTTAATGAACCCAACCCAAGTGCCGACACTGGCAAGGAGCTGTGCCTAGTGTGTGACAGTGTAAGAGGGTAATGACTTGGTGGACTCTTCCTCTCTCTGGGATCTTCAGCGATAACCAAGAAAAAAAAGCACCTCGGGCTCCAAAAAACTATTTTGACTTGGCAGCTTATTTTTCGCACTCTGCAAATGCCACTTTCAAGTTTTCATTTCGCACAGACTAAATATTTTCCGAATAGTTTTTTTCCCTTCATTTTTGCCACAGTACATCTCGAGTCCTGCTATAAATTCAATAAATCGGGGGAGATGGAAGCAACATGTGAGATATTAAAACAGCTTATACTGTCATGCTTTAGAGAGTTCTCGCAAGAGGCTCAGTTGAGCGCAGCTTCCAGCGAGTAATGAAGACGCTTGATTTCTCATGTTGGGAACACTTGTCCCTTCTTTTGTGTTTACTTAGAAGAGGGTATTTTTCAGCCATGCTTGAGGTTAGTGTCAGAGCCAATTAAAGGAGTACAAATTAAGATGGGGGACACGGTGCCTCAGGCCAGAAGAGCACAGAGCCGGGGCCAAGTAGCCTCTTCTATTATGACTGTGGGGTAAAGCACATCAGGGGCACAGGCGATTAGGACTCTTATTAAATTTGCATTGTAAAGAAATTATCAAACACACAAATTTGTATTGAATAATTGGGATGATCTGTTACACTTTAAAAAAAGACTGAAAAAGACTTAATAATGGCGGTAAACACTTAAAATGTCCAGTGGAGATTGCCGCTCGTTGCTCGATGGACTGTTTCACTTGAAAAATGTGAGGTCTATAAAAAGCAGGCCTTTCTAATATAGTCTTTTATGACCACCTTTAGCCTAGTCGGCACAGAGGGCACTTATGCAGCCTTGAGTTTGCTCTCTTTTTTTCAGGTTCACCATCTGGCCTTGATTGATTAAAGCTCCTTTAAGTAATTAATGCCCACTTTAATTGCTAGTCAGCCCCTGTGGCTGTTGGGATCGTGTGCAGTGCTCAGGCAGAGCCGAGCCAAGGATCTAGTTGAGAGGGGCACGGAAATCTGTTTAACACCCTGACCCTTGCAGCCTTACATCTAAACACTCTTAAGATGCTAATAGGAATGCAACTATGCTAGCTGCATCCATGTGACAAACCGGGCTATAAATCACGGCGGCAGAGTGTGACGTGGCTTTTCTAACATTGGAATTAACATGCTTGGAATGAGCTACGGGGAGAGAGTGATTTTTTATATTTTTATCTGATGTTTTAACACTTTCCATCGGTTTGTTTCCTCTGTGAGGCCGTCAGTTATGGTGGACGTGCACGTAGCAGAGAGAAAATTGAATTTCCTCTGCCAAACAGTGCATTGTGACAGCGTGTCACTGCCCGACCCCACAGCTTGCCACTATTGTGCTGTTTCATCTGTTTGTGATAAATGAGCAATATCAGTCTTTCCCTTCTGTTTCACTCCGACTGTCACAAAAGATGTACGCCATATGACACTCCACCGGTTACAAGGCCTGACCTTTTTTATTGAAGGTTCTCTTTGTCTTTTGATAATTGTTTTTAGAAAGCGTTAAACCATCCCCCTAACCAGATAATGCAAGACTCAGTGAATACAGAATACTCAGCATTGATTCCGCATACCTGACTATGACCTTTTCCAATCTGGAGTCCTACGCTGCCTGCCAGTTTGATGTGAGCCGGCTAATCGATTCCTTGCAGCCATGAGAGACTCCTACATTGTCTCTCACACTGAAATCCCTGCCAGGCAACCTGGAGTATACCTGAGTTTCATTGTCGCCACTCACTGAATAATGAAACATTTACCCTTTAATTGCCAGCTCTACATAGAATGATCTGTTTAATTTGCTCTCATTAAAGCCATCTAATCTAATGGGCTAATTAGGGGCTTTGGATAGTACAGCAATCACCAGAGTGTACAACGCCTTTAGGGAGGAATGCATCAATGGATCATAAATATTTTACTGTGTCTACCTACATGCAGATTGCGAGGTGTCTCAATTTGACTTGCATAGGTGCTTAACATGCACCTTTGATGTGGCTTAGCTTGTTAACAAAAATGTCACTGTACAGTTAACCGGGAGTATTCTACAAAAGCCCTCAAAGTCAGCACGTAAGGCAAAACAAAATCCTGTAAAAGCAACATTTTTTCATTGATTGGCTGGATTATTGAAGACATCTTTCATCCAGTGTGAGGGGAAAAATGAGTCTGTCACTGCTTTTTTTTCTCCTCGCAAACAGAACGCAAACGGACAGATAAACACAGATCGATCAATGCAGGTCAGGGATGTTTTGCCGTTTTAGGGTTTGGCTTTATTAGATTGGGGAGACAGTAATAGACAGGCAGCTGCGTCATGATTCCATCCCTGTGACCCCGGGGCCAAAGGTTTATGTTTGACCCAGGGCAATGGGTGTAACGCCCCCACTGGTCCTCCTGGGGATCATCGGACCTCTTCAACCATGGGGGACTGGGGGGTGTCTACCTGCGAGGAGTCACGGCAGATGGATAGAAGCTCGCAGTTTTGGCTTCAGAAATAGATTTAATTAAGCAGAGGCTCCATTGTGCTTCTTCTGTGGCTTTCAGCTTGTCAGCTTGAAGGGCAGTGGGCCCAAAGCTGCAATCATTCCATTTCACTTTTTCAACTGTTCTCCCAGCTAATTTGTCATAGCCGACAGTTATCCCTGGATATTAAATTAAGCAGCTGACATTTTGTGTACCCGCCGAGTCGACTGTGTCACCTTGAAAGCGTAGTGGCGGAGATGTGCAAGGCACATGTCTTAAACCCTGGTCGACACATGACATTTCTGGGCCACACTGGCAACCAGGCAACAACACCTATAGTTAAAGAGCAAAGACAGAGAGGAAAGAAAAGCAGCAATGCCTTTGTTCCTGTCACGCTATTAGTGTTAATCTAATCCCAGCGTCCTGGCCGGTGTGGAAAGCTGATTTCAAGTAATACACGTTTATTGGAGACAGATGGGCGATTTTCTTCTCGAGATATTGATGTATTTTTTCTCAGTTTGTGTTTGTGTATATGCGTGTGTGCCTGCAGTGTGTTTGCAGCCTGCTGTCCCTGTTTGATGGACTGATTTGGGTTCCATTATGTCACCAGCGGGGGTTCAGTTCAGAGTCGTAGCTTCGGCACCACTCGCCCTGTGGGTGATCAGAATCCATCTGCAGCAGGCGTATCCCAAACACAGTACAGCACTGAAGGGTGTGGCACGATCTAAACGGAGCTTATGCGGCTTCTATTGATTTCCACATTTGAGTGCATCTCTATTATTGCTGATCACCGATCAGGACAGCAAGCTACACAAGGCCTTGGGCTACCGGAGCACAGCTGTAGCCATCTGTTCGGTGACAGGCCGTCTGCATTGTGTGTGAGGAGCTAGGCTACTTGTTTAGAGAGACATCAGTGTGTGTGAGATTTTACGCCTCTGAATGTGAGGGAGAGAACTGCTTCAGCTGTTAGTTAAAAAAAACCTGAACACATGGGCGTGTTTCCAGCTCCAGTGCCCTTGGTGCAAATTACCTATGCTATTTGATTCCATTCTGAAAATGACAGATTTGGGATCAGGCCTGTTGTCTGGGTGCATTTTGTCTTAGAACTACTACATGCATCTCACACTGCAATTTGAGAAAAGAAACTGTACGTGGACACACGTGCAGATACACAAATACTGCAAAATGGTTACAGCTTTATATTTAATGAAATTATAAGACAAAAACAGAGTTTGTGCAATTCTAATTAGCTTGGAAGTCAGCATTTCTTGTGGCCACCTTTATTCTTCAACACAGATTTCTTGTCATTTCTTGAAGTAGTCTTCAGGAATAGTTCTCCGGGCTTCTTGAAGGACATTCACAAGCACTTTGATGTTTGCTGCCTTTTGTTCTGTTCTCTGTCAGGATGATCCCACACTGCTTTAATAATGTTGAGGTCCGAGTGCTACAGACTGGTTTTCTATCCAGGTATGCTTTTACAACATCATCAGTGTGTTTGGGATCGCTGTCATGCTGAAAAATGAAACGGTTGCCAGTCACACACTTTGCTTAAGTGCCAAATGCATCTCTCAGGTCCTTTGTGAGGTTTTTGCTGAATTTTCCCCCCTATTTCTTAAGGACACGACTTTCAGATGCTATTCATCTGCTGTGGATTGTTTTTTGGACTACCACTTTCTCTTTTGTCCTTCACTTCACGTCCAGTTTTCTCAATTTTTTAAGGACATACAGCACAGCATCCAAAGATGTGCAAGGTTTTCAGCCAATAACTCTTTGGGAATCACCTTGTTGGTGCAAAAACACTATTTTATGCCTGCCAAATTGTATTATCTTTGTCATTTTTCATAGATTCGACTAAAAAAATGGGAATAAATTGTGTCTTTTGACTAGCTGCTAGTAAAAAATGTCTGTTGGTGTGCACACAACAGTGGTTCCTCCTTTGAGTTAGGTGCTTTTTTTTAAACTTGAATGATTCATAGGTCAGTGTTGAGTGGCTTAAGAAACAAACAAAACAAAAAAAAACATTCCTCCAAAAATGGTCAGATACAAAGTCTGGACTGAAAATAAGCGAAAAAGCAGCCAAATGTCCAAAACTTTGAAAGACCTTCAAAAATCTTGGAGAACTATTACTCAAGAGCTCTTCAGAAAATTATACAAAGTCTGGTTATTTGGTTTTCAAACGGCGCTATAAGAAATTCTGTACAAGTGCTTATATCAGGAACAGCGCTGACTGCATACACACAGAGTGAAACTTCGTTTACCAAATCATATTACTGTTGTAACTGTAGGTTACAAATGATCTTCTTATGGCTTCTTATGGCCTCTGACAGTGGACTCATCTCTGTGCTTGTCCTGCTAGACCTCAGTGCAGCATTCGATACTGTTGACCATAATATCCTATTAGAGCGATTAGAACATGCTGTAGGTATTACAGGTACTGTGCTGCAGTGGTTTGAATCATATCTATCTAATAGACTCCAATTTGTACATGTAAATGGAGAGTCCTCTTCACACACTGAGGTTAATTATGGAGTTCCACAGGGTTCAGTGCTAGGACCAATTCTGTTTACATTATACATGCTTCCCCTCGGCAGCATCATTAAAAGACATAGCATAAATTTTCACTGCTATGCAGATGACACGCAGCTCTATCTATCCATGAAGCCAGGTAACACACACCAAGTTGTTAAACTGCAGGAATGTCTTGAAGACATAAAGACCTGGATGGCTGCTAACTTTCTGCTTCTTAATTCAGATAAAACTGAGGTTATTGTACTCGGCCCTGAAAATCTTAGAAATATGGTATCTAACCAGATTCTTACTCTGGATGGCATTACCTTGGCCTCCAGTAACACTGTGAGGAACCTTGGAGTCATTTTTGACCAGGATATGTCCTTCAACGCACATATTAGACAATTATGTAAGAATGCTTTCTTCCATTTGTGCAACATCTCTAAAATTAGAAATATCCTGTCTCAGAGTGACGCTGAAAAACTAGTTCATGCATTTATTACTTCCAGGCTGGACTACTGTAATTCATTATTATCAGGATGTCCAAAAAACTCACTGAAAAGCCTTCAGCTAATCCAAAATGCTGCAGCAAGAGTCCTGACAGGGACTAGAAAGAGAGAGCATATTTCTCCTGTTTTGGCTTCCCTTCATTGGCTTCCTGTTAAATCCAGAATTGAATTCAAAATCCTGCTCCTCACATACAAGGTCTTAAATAATCAGGCCCCATCTTATCTTAATGACCTTGTAGTACCATATCACCCTATTAGAGCACTTCGCTCTCGCTCTGCAGGCCTACTTGTTGTTCCTAGAGTATTTAAAAGTAGAATGGGAGGCAGAGCCTTCAGTTTTCAGGCCCCTCTTCTGTGGGACCAGCTTCCAGTTTGGATTCGGGAGACAGACACTATCTCTACTTTTAAGATTAGGCTTAAAACTTTCCTTTTTGCTAAAGCATATAGTTAGGGCTGGACCAGGTGACCCTGAATCCTCCCTTAGTTATGCTGCAATAGACGTAGGCTAGACGTAGGGCAGCCTACGTCTCCCATGATGCATTGAGTTTTTCCTTTCCAGTCACCTATGTGTTAATAGACCTCTCTGCATTGAATCATATCTGTTATTAACCTCTGTCTCTCTTCCACAACATGTCTTTTATCTTGTCTTCCTTCTCTCACCCCAACCGGTCGCAGCAGATGGCCGCCCCTCCCTGAGCCTGGTTCTGCTGGAGGTTTCTTCCTGTTAAAAGGGAGTTTTTCCTTCCCACTGTCGCCAAAGTGCTTGCTCATAGGGGGTCATATGATTGTTGTTTTTTTTTCTCTGTATCCATGAAGCGCCTTGAGGCAACTTTTGTTGTGATTTGGCGCTATATAAATATAATTGAATTGAATTGAATTGAATTGTTGCTCGGTGTTCTGATCCATTTGGTAGTCGTATATATGTTTTCACTAGATTTTTTTCTTTAACCCCGAGATCTTGAGGAAAGCTCGACAAGTGGAAACACAGACATGTTCCCAGGGACTGAGGACACCTCTGGGGTTAGAGTGTACAGCCTAAGAAGGGGGCAAGGACATATGCTGAGACATTAATCTCCTAATAGAAAAAGAGCCTCCAACAGCTGGTGTTGCGCCGAATTCACAGTCTTAATCTTGTCAACTTTCTGTTCACTTGCTCTGACTGTGAGCCTTATTGTGAACAACAGAGCTGTCACTTGAAGAATATTGTCCATGTTTCATTGTAAGTGGCTTGTTAGAGCGAAAGAGCGTATTCAGCGGTGTGCGTGAGCTTATTTGTGTATATGCACAGGGAATGTTGGTTCCCCACAGTGTCTAGCACAGTGTATTGCGGTGATTTTTTGCATCATTTCCCTCTTCCTCCTAAGCATAAAAGCATGAATATTTAAAACTACATCAAACAAGGATTCATGAAATATTAAAATATTCGAGAAAGAAGAAAATCTTTTACCCTGTCTCTTATTCATATGTGTTTTGTAGGCTCTCTCTTTTGCTCTCACACACACACTCACACGTAATCACGCATTTGCACACATGCACATAAGCCCTCTCAGAATTCACCCACGGGTACGAACGACAAACCTTCCCCTCTCTATCCACTCTTCTGTGGTATCAGCACATTGCTGCATTAAGTACAAGACCCGAACATGCAAGAAGGTTCAATAATTCACCCCGGATTGAATTTCTGGCAAAACACATTATTCGAAGTCTTGGTTTGTCGATGTCATGTTGTAAAAAGATGCCAAACAGATGTGTCACGTTTCAGGAGGGCATGTGCTGCATGGGAACTTGGCAGGAGTGACTCTCTTTCTTTCCTGTTTAGGGAGCTGTTTCTTGGCTGAAAGATGAGACGCTGACACTCAGTTGTGCATACAATGTTGTACATTGACAGGTCACAGCAAATCTGCGATGCTGCCTCCTTCTTTGTAATGCTCCCTGTACCGTACCTCTGTTTATTTCTCTTGTCTGGCTAAGAGCTACAGAGGCTGTGCTAATCACTGTAGCAACAGCTCTGAGCAGATGCTGCTGTGTTTTTAGAAAAGATCCTTTTAAGCGTGGATTCAAATAAAAATGTGTAGGGGTAAACATCTTGTTTTTACTTCACCCAAAATGCTTCAATCCGTGCTAACAGCATCGCTAACCTGACGACATTATCTCTGCAGCACTATTTGATTTTGCTGCGTGCTATTCAGTCTTTTACTTGTACGTCAGTTTCGGTTTATCTTGAGCTCTCATCAGTATCACGATCACCATTGTCCCTAATTAGTATTCAGCCACTGCAATGTAAATTCAGTGGAGCCCTCTGTTTTAACAGCGGTACTTGGTTGAATTGACTTGTTGGATTATGCCGAGGCTGAGGTTATGTGACATTTATGTCTTTGTGCAGCCATATGGTGTATTTTGAAGCCCATGGGAGACTAATGGAAGAAGAAATCTTATAAGGCTGTATGGCACATCGATTCTGTCACTTTTGCAGTGATGCATTCAGTGTTGTGCTTCTGTTTTCCAGTATTTCAATGTATTTTCTAGCCGGTCTAGTCTTTCAACCTTATGTAGGACGAGAGAAGCTACAATGAAGTGATTAAAGAAGAGGACGTTTTTTTTTTTGGTTTGACTCAAACCTTCCTTTTAAATACATCTTTTTCCCTTCATCTTCTTTCCCCGGTCGTCTCGGTCAGGGTACGGCGCTTAAGAGAATGAAAGGGAGAGCAGTCATATTGTAGGCTAAATCTAATCAAAGGGAGAAGTGCTTTTAAATGTCTTTTGTTCCCTTGGGCAAAACGTTTGTGGGGTCTCTCAATTCTAGCCAGTGCATCCTGCCCAAACTCCACTGCTGCTAGATGCAATTAATATTGAGCGGATTCCCTGAACCGTGCTCCACTCATATAATAACAGTGTTAGAACAAAGGTTAATGCTTTGAATTTAATCTCTGTCGTCGTCATTTTCATTGGAGATGTGATGCAAGTGAGGGGCGGCGGAAATGTTGAAGTGGGGGGCAGCAGGTCTGGAGAGAGATTGGTAGTCAGTGGGGGGTCTCGGACAGAAGCGAAATTAATTACTGGTCTCTGTAAATTCGATGTCATGTCTCATTTTCCCTAATCCTCTCTGCTTTTCTCACTTGCTAGTCGTGCTAACAGAGAAGCTTGGGAAGGCTAATGAAAAGGCCTCTTAGATGCTAATGGCAAATTAGCCCTTGTGTCACTTTTGGAAGCTATGAGTGGAGTTGCTGCCTACCGCGCGAGAAGTTAGCCAGATGGTAGCCTGGACCGCTGCTGCTACCCCTCACACACGAACCAGCGCACAAAAAACACACCAGCGTAAGGGAGACTTTGGGACTCTTATCTCTTATTGCTTTGTAGCTGTAAATGTGCGACACGAGCCCATATATGACTATTCTGGGAGACACTTTGCTTTCTCCTGAAGGGGATTTATCGGTTTGGATTGTGAATAATGAGCGCAACGTAGTTTCATCTCTCTTTGCTGGTGTTGTAAGACTGGACCAGAGTCAGGTTTAACAACTCAGTAGGATTTCTGTCTGATCGGGCCTTAGACACAAACATACTGAGTTACTTGCCTGGATGAAAGATCTCTCTGCAGCTAGTGATTCCAAACAGACAAGCGGGGGGGAAAGCACACTTATTTTTGGGGCTTTGGATCGCAGAGACAGCGTCTGTTTTAGGTTTCAGTGTGCACAATGTTCCAAAAAAAAAAAAAAGAATTAGTCTCTAACAGAAAGATACAATATGTTACAAGTTGCATGCAGTATCTGCCTCATGGTACTGATTTATTATGCTTCCAACAATGTGACTTTCCCAGCTCTGTGAATAAATGACTGGATGACAAATCTGTTTGAGTTCTGTCTCTTTGAAGGCTCTTCCATGTGTCCAAAACATTACGCAAATACATATCTGAAGTTTAAAAAAAAAAAAGTATAGCAAAAACAGACTGGGCAGTTGGGTTACTCTTTTACAAGTGTGTACTGTCAAAGAGAATAAGTAATCTGAAGTATTTATGGGTGTTATTTTCTAAACTACAGGCAGACTTGAGTAAGTAGTTCTGTCTCATTCCCCTCTCTCTTTCCCATCACTTTTTTTTTCTAACAGCCAGAGAAATCCCAGCGCTCGACTTGTGCAGTTTACTCCCACAGCAAGGAGACAGAGAGCAAAAAAAAAAATTGAATAGAAAAACAATCGTTGCTCCTGAGAAGGCAGCCAGCCAGAGTGTAACATGTGCATTTATGTAAAACTTATAATCCAATTAACAAGTACAAAAAAAGCCAGTGATCACTCTATTATGGGAATACAAAGGAGAGAGGTGCCATGTTCAGAAAACTGCTCATGTGGAAAAAATGCTAATGGCGTGAAATGAGTGTGTCTGGTAATGTGTTTGAATAAAGCCCCATGCTGTGGCAGAAGACTTGAGCACTGATAGCTCTTTTACCTCCTTCTCTCTGCAGGCATACTTCCGACAGGGTGTTGCCCTTCAGTACCTTGGACGCCATGCCGACGCGCTGGCCGCCTTCGCCTCGGGGCTGGCCCAAGACCCCAAGAGCCTACAGCTACTGGTGGGCATGGTAGAAGCCGCCATGAAGTCGCCCTTACGAGGTGAGAAATGTGGCAGGTGAACACGTGCACTCTGTGCGCGCGTGTCAGCAGGTCTTCGTGTGTGTGTGTCACTCTTTTTCTGCTTCACCTTATTCACGTTTCTGTCCTACAGCAGCCTAAAAGCCTGTCTCGGAGATAATCCTCGCTCAGTCAATAAATGCGTTGAGGTGACTTTACCTGTCAGTTTTGTACCTGTTTTGTGGGCAGGCCATCTCTCTATCTGCCCATCTTCCTGTCTTTGTGAGCGACTGGTGGTGTCAAGCACTTACCTTCGGACTCTAAAGAATGACGCCTGCAGCTTCAGCATATCTTACTGTCAGTCAGGCTGACACACATTGATAGCCTGTTATCTTAATGAGCATCCAGCACTAATGCCATTGTCTGTGTCTGCCCCTGTGTAAGCCTTTTTCTTCTTAAAGCTGAGTGGATTTATAAGTAGCGTATTCAGGCCAAGATTGTCACTAAAATGTGGTCTTTTTTTGTTGCGCACTGTTATCTGTTGTATCAAACAACTGCAGCGACCTGATTGTCCATGAGTAATCCGTATGGGCCAGCCTAATGAGCCTCAAACAAACCTGGCACCAGTTTTACTTTAGATGACCACTGCGGAGAATTTAATATGCTTCAGATCTAGATGGCACAGATTGCCAGCGTAGACTGTGAGTCATCCTGCAGTCTCGCTTTGTCATCACCTCCTTGCCAAACTCCTCTGATGCCGTGCCTCTGAATAAATGTGGCCTTGTTTTTATAATCCAAAAATTACTGCACTGTGCAGTGGATCAGTAGCTCAGAAGGCCTTTGTTCAGTGAGGAATCAGCATTTCCGTGATTGAATACCGTGCTCCTCTGAATATTCTTGTGCAAATGCGACAAAAAATATTGCAAAGAGAGAAAAGAATGGAAAGCCCATCTTAACGACAGTGAGCATATAAGCCTGCCATTGGAACCAAAACAAAAAAAGGCTTTGGGTGTGAGCCCAGACCTCAGCATTATGGACCAGAATGGGTCCTCTTAGTAGGGGTAGACCAACATTTAGCCCAAGCCACTTAATCTCTTAATTGTTTACCCTATTTCCCAGAGTGCCAGGCAACCACCAGAGGACCTAATCCAAGGTGTGTTGAGGAGAGGTAGTTAGGTCAAAGGATTAAGAGCAATGATCCTCTCAGAGGGACTCCTGGCACAAGGGGACGATAATCAATGTTACGCCAGCAAACAGGGAGGATAATCAGTGTTACTCAGCCAAAGTCCCCTGATAAGTGAAAGAAAGGTAGGCGAGCATTGCTTTCTCTCCTTCAAGCAGAAAGTGCCATGTTTCTGTCTGCCACGTTTAATAGCCGTGCAGTAATTCAGGATCCAGAGTTCGTTACCTCTGCTGCCATTTTAATTGGAACTAATTAACGCCAAATTATATTTATCAAAACCACTTTAAACACTTTAAAGAAGCATTTATCAAAGTACTTATCAAAATATTGCTTGTTAGTTGTGTAAAAGCCTAATTATATAATCATTGTAATAGGTTTCTTGCTGGCTTGCCTTTGGTGGTAACAACGTTGTTATAACTATGAAAAGTCTTTAGGTTGGCTCAAATTTATCGTAGTACAAATGTCTTTGGTGAAAACTGGATACATTTTTTTCCTCATCAGCATATAAACCATGCAGCTGATGACAAGAAACAGTTGATTATATCTAGCTGTGACTGCAGCGCTCACTTAGCTCGGTCATTTATCTTACCGCTGTCGTCTCAACAAACTTATTTTCAGACTGCTCAGATCACTGTTAGGTTTATGGTTTGCCACTGGGTGAAGAGATCCAGCCGATAACATTTATTCAAAATAAACAAATCCCTGAATGAGACAAGAAGAAGGGACCAAAGAGAACTGAATAAAGGCGTTTGTCTTTTGATAAACAATACTGTTTTATGTACAGTTCAACCCAACAAAGGCTTGCTGCACACGTGCAGTTTGCAATCTTCTAACTGTCGTTTTTTCCTATAACATCAACATTGTCCACCTATATCACTGCAGGGCTCGCAAAATTTCAAAATCCCTGGTAGCCCTTCGGGCAGGCACTCTTCAGTTTTTGGTAGCCCAAAATAAATTTAAGTAGCCCGAATAAAAAAAGAGGACAATTTTATACATTTAAGTATAATATTGTAAAGGAAACAAAACATCAATCTAAAAATATTTAAAACACAAATTACAACAACAAATTACAATCATCAACTCAAATATTTGGTTCTAATTGAACAGAAATTTCTATGAACTTGCAAGAACTGTGTAGAACATGAATCAGTGTTCAGTAAGAAGCAAGTGGAACCAAGATCTAGTACATTTGCTTTTTGAAGTTTGCAAAGACTGCTAAATCTTGCCAATGGTAGTTGACTCTTTGCAACATAGTACGCTGTTCTAAACAGCTTTTTCAGGACTTCTTGTTATGCTTGGTCTGTTTTTAGTATGTTTTTTGCAATTGGTGTTTGTTCTGGGAAAGATACTGCAGACTGAGCAATGATGCATTTCTTACATTTCTCATGGGTTCTGATGGGGTCTTTCTTAAAATGACTGGTCCCAGTAACAAAGGCGCTTGTCGACTCAGAAATCAAGGGAAACTCACAACACACCGGGCAGAACATTATGTTATTTAGCTCGTCATACTCCAGCCACATAAATTCTTTTGTCCATGAAACCAAAAAAGCTGCGCTTTCCTTTTGCCTCATAGTCTGATTTGTCATAACTTCTCCGATTTGTGGTAGGCTTTTCTTTGGCTGCCCCTTCTTCACCCTGACCTGTCTTGTTTGGCTCTGCAGAACTAAAATACCTGCGTAACTCCATCTGCTTTTACACATACTTACATAACGATCAGCAATTCTCTGCGCAATCAACATCTATCACATGTTTAAGCTTGCTGCAGGAGATTTCACTTGTCATGTTTGATAGTAAGCTAACGATTGATAAGACGATGCCAGAGGAATTGGTGCGCAATTAATCTGTGACTCACCAATCAGTGCTGCCGCTCTCTACACACAGTTCGCGCGATCGCAAAGTGAAAGTGAAAGCAAAAAACAAGCGCAAACTCAAACGCGATTTCAATGTGTCACATATTGACAGTGGCTCATCGATGACATAATTACTCAGCTACATTTGCGAAAGAATGCAAAAGCATTGACATATCTTTCCTTCCTATGATAGCCCGACGGGCAGAGCTGAGATGGATTTTGGTAGCCCGACTGGAAAAATCGCTAGCCCCGGGACGTCGGGCTAGCAATTTTGCGAGCCCTGCACTGAGTGGCATGAGCAGTGACAACGCAGCCTCTTATGTTTTCGCTAATGTCATCAGAATCAGAATACTTTATTAAACTGAGGGGAAATAGTGTGTTATTAAGATAAGATAAGATAACCTTTATTAGTCCCACACGTGGGAAATTTATTATTGTGTTTCGGTCCCGTGGAGAATATTCCTGCTGTTCTTCCTGTTCTCATTCTGTGTCTTGTTTGTTTTCTTCGAGGGCCAGAGAGAATCTTAAGGATCCATTAGTTCTTAATTGTTAATCATTGGGTTATTTTACACACATGCTAACTAAAAAAGGTTTTTCACTTGAAGCTCAGTCCAGTTGAACCATGAAGGACATGGTGTGGCAGCTATTGACCCAGGCTGCTATTAAAAGATTTTCATTTAACTAGAGTTTCTGGGCACTGTGTGTCTTAAGGCAACTAAGCAGAATACCTGCTAATGCAAAGTACACTTGATTTTATACCATGGGCATCATCTTAAAAATAATAATAGATAGAAAAAGTTGTAAATATTTTTGGTTCAAGTACAGCTAGCAGTTTAAGTATTAGTTAAATGAATGACCTAACCATTGAATGAGGAAGATAAAAGCATGTTAAGACAGCTGTCGTTTGCCTGAGGTGTCAGACAGTAATGCTATCTTTTTCTCATGAAAGTTTCCAAAACAACTTTTTAAAAATTCATTTAAACCAAAAAATCGCTCAGAGCCACATTTAATTATGAAGCAGTCCCAAAGAGCCAGCAGCAAAATAAAAGGGACTGATTGGAGTGAAATCTCCACAGATGAAGACACAGATAGTGGATGTGATATATGAACGCTTAAAAAAATAATGTGATTGCATCGTTCAGTAGTGCGAGGACTCAAAAGGAAAGTGAATACCCTGCTCTGGCTGCATAGTTAATATGGGAAACTAATGAAAAATACGGACAGGCTGCTTAGAAAATCACTGAAATTTGGTCTTACAGAGTGACCAAAAATAGTCTTTATAATGAACAAAGTAATACGGACCATACAAAAGGCTAGAGCAAATTTGCTTAGATAACTTAAGGTTGTTTGAGAAATGGAAGTTAAAAGAAATCTGACAAAATGAACAGAATAAATTGCAAATTTGTACCTAGAAACTAATATTTTTTAATATTTTCTGGAAAAAAACAACCTTCATAAGTACAAAAATCACATTGTTTGACACGACTAACATTACTAAAGTATTAACAGAAGAAGACCACAACATGAAGTGGGCAGTATGATTAATTCAGTATCATTAATTCCAAGAAGCATCTTTAATTCTTACATAGGCACTGACGCGTGGTCATGTGGTGCATTTTAACGTCTTCCTACAAGGGGAGGAGCTTAACATTATAAAGTAGTTTGAATATCTTGGTCTTACTTTGGTCTCTAATCTTTAAAAGTCGCCCTTTTTTATGTATACATTTCTTATATTTTTTATAATGACATTCCTCTTAAAGAAACAGGAAATAAGTGAAAGGTATGTGGGTGAAATTGATCTCGGCGCATAAAGAAATGAAGAGATGTTAAACAAAATAGTATCCAAAAGTAGTGACTTATGGGTAAAGTAGTGTGCCAGTAGTGATGGTCTGTTGAAAAAAAACTATGAAGCAATAAATTAGAAATGGTAAGCTGAAAGCTGTCCAAATACAGTTTTGAAATTACTCTTCTGAACATGAAAGGTATTAAAAGGGAATGCTATTCTTTCAGTTTATCTGACAAGGCTGTGTGGGTACTAAGAGGGAAAAGGTTGGAAACCACTGCAGCCTAGCAAGCTGACCTCCCTGGAGAGAGCAAGGAAGGAGGATTTTTATGTATTTATAATAATTTTTTTTGTTGCTGAGAGGATTAGTTAGTTTTATTCTGCATTTTTCTTTTTCTCAACAGATTCAGTGAATGATCAAGTCAGACAATGAACTGTTCCTACCAGAAGTTGTTAATATAGTTTATTTTTTAGGGGTAAAAACTGCATTGTTGACCGATAAACCACAGCGAGTTAACACATTGCTGTGTTAATTTCAAAGAAAGTAAAGCAGCCAAAATATTTGATTCCAAACCGAATACACTGCTGGAAAAAAAGAAACACAACTCTTCACAGGGGGCGTTTTTGCCTAACGAACAAAGCGCTGGGTGGCATTGACAGTGCAGGTAAAATATTTTACTTTTAGTCTTTTAATGAGATTTCTTCCACGACTTGTATTTAACTCGTCATAATCACAAATGAAATCCAGCTGGCAGCAAACATTTACATTAATTTCAAAGGGAGAGGATGGTAAAGATAATCTTATCGAGTGATATTGTATCGCAGAGGCAATTTCCATGAAATCGAGGGATTAAAAATTAAAAAGAGTATTTTATAGCTTCACCAGTCCCGCTGATGACACGTGTGCCTAATGCAGGAGGGAGAGTGCATGCCTTATATCTTTATTCACATGAAATGGAAGGCAGACTATGGTGCATTAGTGATACTGTATGCAGTCATGCTCTGCACATATCCAGTCACTAAAGGAACGTATGGCTCTGGCTGCAAAAGCAATATTAAAAGGCAAAAGGCGAGAAAGAGGTACAACGTTATGATGTTCTGTTAGATGTTTTCTGCGACACGAGGGCTGTTATTCTTGCTTCATATACAGTATTGTGGAAAAAATATTCACCCTCTTCCTGACTTCTTATTTTATTGCATATGCATATGTCACATGTACATGTTTCAGATCATCAAACAAATTTTAATATCGGGTAAAGATCACCTGGGTAAATAAAAAATACAGTTCTTAAATTATGGTTTCATTCTTTTCATTTTTTGGAAAGCTGAGTTTAATTCGACTTGTCACACCAGACCTGCCAGACCTGTTCGATTAAGAAATCTGTTTAATAGAATCTGTCTGACAAAGTGAAGTAGACTAAATGATCTCAAAATGACACACATCATGCCCAGATCTAAAGAAACAGTCTGGATAAGGTTACACAAGCTATTTCTAAGGCTTTGAGACAGTGAGACGAGGAGCAGCGGTGAACCTTCTCGTGAGTGGCGAGCCCACTAAAATAGCATTTCATAAAAAGAGCATCACACCAACAAACATGGTGGTGGTAGTGTGATGGTCTGGGGCTGCTTTGCTGCTTCAGGACCTGGACGACTTGCTCTAACAGTGAATTCTGCTCTCTCCCAGAAAATCCTGAAGGAAAATGTCATCGATTTGTGCCCTGAAACTCCAGCAGACCTTGGTTCTGTGACAGGACAATGATCCAAAACACACCAGCAAGTCCACCTCTGAATGGCTCAAAATGAACAAAATGCAGGTTTTGGAGTGGTCTATTCAAAATCCACACTTAAAGAATCACCAGTTATTGCAAACACTTGACCTCCGTTCTTGCTGCCAGGGGTGGCACAACCCGTTATTAGATAGGCGTTTTACCTAACCAATGAAATAATCATCTAAAAACTGCATTTTTAAAAAAAAATTACAATTGTTATCTGTACAATAATAAAACTAATGTCATCATCTGAAACAATTACTTGTGACAAATATGCAAAAAAATCAGAAATCAGAACGGGGTCTTTCTCAGCCCTTTTTTCACAGCACTCTATTGGCCCACGACTCTATTCTCTTAAGCGTTTGTTTGTAAGCCCGTGTATGTGTGTGAAACAATCCAGTCAGATGTTGTCATAACTACCTGTTTAACGAATGAATGCAGCAACCATGACACCTTTTTAAAAAAGCATTCTCTCAGTGTTTGATTTATGAGTCAGCTCTTGATGTCACTCCGACAGCAATTACAAGCTATGAATGGATATTATATGCACGCACTGTCTCCATAAGCACGACACTCTGCCAAGTCCTGGAACAGAAGCGACGCTCTTGAAAGAGCATCATCAGTTATGCTTTTGAGTGCTTGTGTGAGGATGCATCTCATATTGTGCGTGTGTGTGTGTCTAGGTGAATTAGCATCTGTGGATGTTTCTCAGACTGAGTTACGACGAATTGTAGACTACACATCTGGTCACGCGTACCCGTTTGTACAGGCACGGACTTCTGTGAAGCGCTTTGCCCTGATTAGTAGCAATTCTCCTCGGGACATTTGCAAATACAGGGCCGTGTGAATTTACTCTGATGAATTCAAATGCGTACTTAACAGAAGAACGCTAATGCATCAGTAGACGGCAGAAAAAATAGATAACTGGGTAAGCCTCCCTTACTCACCCTTCATGTGGTTTGATGCTCATATCTGCCGGAGGACTTGGCAAGTCTGGAGGGGCCTTTGAATCCCGAATCCCACGTGGCCCACCATTGATTTATGTCATTGTGTGTATTTTCAGCCTCGGAGGTCACCTTTCTGCATCTCCTTTGCTCTGCATTTCTCCACCGATGCTGTTGCTGTGCTTCAGCTGCAGTCGTTTCCCCATCACTTTTAAAACTGTCTCAAAACCTACTCATCGTGCGCCATTCCCTTAAATTCCCTCAAATATCCGTACTAGCTGAAGGAAAAGGCACAAATTTGGTTTTGCTCTGTGGTTTGTAAAGACAGTTGCCCCCAGTGGTCTAAACTGTTGCTATTTCTACACAGAACTGTTGGAAATTGCCTCTGATCACTCCAGTCAGAGTGGAAGAACAGAAAAATGGCTCGTATATTGAGTTATTGTTAAATTGTCAGTGAAAGCAGTCAGTCAGGCTGCAGGCTATGCTTACTGAGGCAGACAAAACACAACTGTTACTGGAGGAAAAGTAGAATCTAAATTCAGACAACAGTCACCTTTGTCGGAGACGTTAAACACGTAACAGTTATTGCAGTCAGTGTCAGATATCGGTGCCCATCAGAGTGTCAGAACAAGTTTCTCCATTGGAATAATCTGTAGTCTGTTTCTAATCTCGGCTTGCTTGTGTCTCTCCTGCACAGAGTCTCTCGAGCCCACCTATCAGCAGCTGCAAAAGATGAAGCTGGACAAAAGTCCATTTGTGGTGGTTTCTGTGATCGGCCAGGAGCTGCTGACAGCATGCCACCACACGGCCTCTGTTGTGGTGCTAGAAGCCGCACTGAAGATCGGCACATGCAGCCTCAAGCTACGCGGCTCCGTCTTCTCTGCCCTCAGCAGCGCTCACTGGTCCCTGGGCAACACAGAGAAGAGCACGAGCTACATGCAGCAGGACTTGGAAGTGGCCAAAACCTTAGGTAAGACCCCTGACTCGGGGTGACTGGATGCAGATAATATAGGTTAATATAGATTGCTTAGACACAAAAGTTCCCAGAGTGTGGCATTTCATTATTGTGCCCTATTGTTTAAAATGAAACAATCTTGAACTATAAATAATAGAGAGAAAATGCTCAGATCCTCATAAGCCCTTTGTCATTTTTTCTTGTTAAATTATGTAAACAGCTAATAAATGAGTGAAATCTTTGTGATCAGTCATCATACAGTATTTTGGACTGGTGATGACAGTGTCTGTCAATCAGTCAGCAGCTGTTGGGTGGTTATTAATGAGAATGAACACTGTGGTTTTATGTAATCTTCTAACTTTGTTATTTGTGCCATTGTGAAATTACGAAAGATTTGATCTAATTTGTTTGTTTCTTTAGTTTGTGACCAAATAAAATGATCCCATTAGCCGCAGTATATTTTGTGCTTAAAGTAGATGCAAGCACGAGGACAGTCTGAACAGTGTTTGAGCATTAAGCTTTGGCTGTTAGCGATCACCTTGTCAGTATGTTTAGCCACATAGATTATCACTGTAAGCATTACAGCATGCTAATGCTAGCCCTAATCAAAACGCATTCTTGTCCTCAACTCCAGCCTTACATAACTCATGTACTGCGTCTCTGCTTACTTTCATACCTGAGTTGCTCTTGATGCATCCATCGGAGCGTGTGTGCGCGTGCGTGCGCGTGCGTGCGAATGTTAGAAAGTGCTCAGGCAAAGATAAAAGCGTCGTATGAATGTGTGTGTGATTGGGTGAATAAGACTTGCAGTAGAAAGCACTTTAAGTACTCAGCTGAGAAGGAAGGCGCTGTATAAGTACCAGTCCATTTAACTTACCCATGTCACACAAACACAGTTCAAAAATTCGAGGTTCAGAACAAAACAAAAAACTGAAGAGCTTGTTTTGCCCGGTAACGCATAACAGGCACGTGCACTCTACAAAGTAGTCTGTACATGTTCAATGTAGCAAATATTTTAGACTAATTCTTGTGTATCGTGATGAGTTCTAGTATAAAAGTTGTTAGTGTGACCTTCCAGTGAAGTTTATTTCTTTTTTGTCTCTTTTGTGTATCTTTCCATCTGAATATATTCCACTAAAATGGTCAAATTCCAGTCGCTGCTGGGAATTTTCTATTTTGTTTGCTCAAAAATAAATAATGCCTGCAGTAAGTATGGATTTGCCCGTTTGGGATTAACATATGAAAAGGTGAGAAAGACAGGAAAGGAAAGGGAAAAAACTTCTGAAGGGAAGATAGGAAAAAATGAAAACAGGGAGTAGCACAGACTGGCTCCACTCTTTTTACCCCCACACAGTTTGACACATGACTGGGCAGCACAGCTGCAGATAAGGAGCTGTGGTTCTCAGGTAGAGCACAGAGACTTGTGCTTTACTTTGGCCCTGTCTGTGGGGCCTCTCTGTCAGGAAGAAATAATAAGGCTTTCCCCTTTCACCCTCTGGAGCATTGAGATCAACACTACCAGCTGTCAGAAAAGGCACTCTACTGTGGAGAACTTATAACGGGTTATAACGGCACTTTCCCTTTTAAGGGTGTAATGGCATGTCAGTGGCATAGATGTGGTTCATCACGTCCCTGTTTGACAGTGACAGTGGAATGATGTGAAATAATCACCGACTGGTTTGCAATCCTCTGAGCTATACTGTAAATTTTATTTGTTAACTCTTGAAATTTCATTCTCATCCCTTGTGGTTTTCCCTCTTCAGGTGACCAAACAGGGGAATGCCGTGCTCACGGGAATCTGGGCTCGGCATTCTTCTCCAAGGGGAACTACCGTGAAGCGCTGACCAACCATCGCAACCAGCTGGTTCTGGCCATGAAGTTAAAGGACAGAGAGGTAAGAAACGCACAAATTGCAGCAGTCTTGAAACGGATAGAGCGGAATAGCTGTCATCTCAGAGGGCGATAAATTGATGTTACTACCATTCTTTCCCTTTTTCTCTCTCCCTGAGTCTCTTATCATGTTGTAGGTGTGAAATTGTGCTGTGCCAAGCATTCTTCAGCTCTGTCTTTTAGAGGGTACTTGAAGGTGGAGGCTGAAGGTCACAGAGATGCTGCTCCGCTTTGTCTATTTAAAAAAAAGAAAAAACTGGCGTCAAGTTAATGTAGAGAACAAGTGAAGGTGATGGCGGAGGACGAAGAATGAGGAAGTTGTAATAAAGGGCAGTAGGATAGCCTTGGCAGCTGTTTCTCCTTATTATCAATGCAAAGTATTTATGCAGATATTATGTAGATGTGTATCTGGTTTGTGAAGCAGTAAGTCTGGGACTTTGGAGCATATGCCTGCTTTGGAATGTAATTTAGAGAGATTAAGTTGTTTGAGGCAGCGAGAGAAAGGAGGAGTTGGAAGGAGAGAAGAACATGAAGGAGAGGGAGGAAAAAAGTTGGACAGACTGGTCCACTTTTCTTTCAATTGGTGCCCTCTTTCTCTCCTTGCTCTGTCATCTGCTTCTCTCTCCCTCTCTCTGCGGTCATTGGTGGGGGTTGACAGGTGCTTGTTCCAACACAATTCCTGTCGCACATGCAGAAGAATGGCCTCTGTTTCCCCTTCATTCCTTATCCTTCCCAACAGGCAGGCCTGCTTGTTTATGCTGCCTGATATCGGGAGACATTTAAACGGTCCAGCCAGACGTGGCACAATGCGCCAGGATGAAACTAACTGTTGAAAATGAGGCCAGAGGTGCCCTTGACATCTTTCACTCTCACATTCTGAGGACATGTGCAGAGCACAAGTCAGATTATAAGCCTACAGACGCCAGAGTGAAACCTCTCTGTTATTTGATGTTAGTGAGGGATACAGGCAACACATGTAAGGCGTTGACTGCTCTCAGCTATTTGACTGTTCTGCTAAAAAGAAATGTTTTGATTATATGAGATATAGACATGAGATAGTTCTTCTGGCCAGAGTTTGTAGTGACATCTAAAGACTGCAGAGAAGTATATCAGACTATCTGCCACTAAGGCCTGTGCTGTCACTTCACTGTTGCTTCTTAAAAGAAAACAGTGCAGAAACAGTGCTTCTATATGTGAAACACAAGTGGGAAACTGACCACTCATGTCTGCAGGAACATCTTTGGGTCTATTGGAGGTCATTGAACAGCATTAATCGTTGCCTCATATGCGCAAGGTCTCGATTGCCCCCTGCACAGCCAGCCCTACTTGCCCCCCTTGTCCTCTTGTTCATCTAAAGGCCCCTTAATCAGAGTCATATGTGTGTCACACCACCTGGTCTCCCTCAGAACACACTGGAGCCGAGTGGAGAGCTCATTACAGTCAGCCTGGTGTTTTTGTTCCTGATGTGGATTTTTTTATCTGGCCTTTCTGAAGCTGAGGTCACTTCCTAGAGGCCCGAGGAAGGATGTTGTTGCTGCCTGGATTTCCAGTGTCTGGCCTGCAGTCTAAGGGTGTTATGAAGGCCCTCAAGCAGGAGATGATGCATAGATTCTCAGGGAACATTGGGAATTTGTGCCATTGGTGACTTGTAACAACTTGAATTGTTTAGTAAATTTCCTGGAGACAATAATGAAATCATCTGGTGAAATGGTTCATTTAGGAAAAAAAATGTTGCGGACAATGGAACTGAGTTAATGTTGGATGTGGGTTTTGATTGCGTTAAGCCTAAGGTTTTAATCATGAAGCTAAAATGCTTGGATCTAATATGGACATGCATGTGTTTATATCTTCTTTTTCCTACGTTTGATAGCACTCTTATATTCAAAATCAAATTCAGGTCATTGCAGCTCCTGGAGGTTTTTCTTTTCCATAGTATTTGTTTTCTGTCTCACCATGGGAACTGGTCCTGGGTGACATCAGAAGCCCAAATCCGATTATACCGGCCCTGATTAGTTGGCATTAGTGATAGCTATGTCAGGAATGACTCCTCCTATATATTAGACTAACACAACTCTACTCAGAAACCTCTTCTTCTTCATCACGGAAACCTATCAGCATCTGTGCTAAAGGTATTAGGGAAGCCTTTCAGCAGGTATCAGTGCTGCTGGCCTGGGAAAATAGTGACTTTCACAAGCTGCATAAGCTTTCTAGCAAGGCCTGATAGTGTCCATAAGCCATTAGTTAGTTATGACTAAATCATGAGTTTAGTGTATAAACTCTCATATGATGTGAAAATGTGTGATTTTTAGGACACTCAGACCTGATGTTAGCTGGTATGCTGTTTGCTTATAACCAGTTATTGTTGTTGTTTAGCCAGCGAGTTGTCAGCTGTTTGGAGATGGGAGGGTCACTGGTCTAGTCTGCTGACAATAAGTAATTACGGCAGTATTGGAAATAAATAAACTTCAATTCAGGAGATGAGGCTGAGGTGAAGATGAGGAAGATGAGGTGGTAATTAGGGATGAGAGAGAGCAGTGGTGGAGGAGGCAGATGAAGAAGTGCAAGAGAACGACATCATGAGAAACGATCATGAAAATATACAAGTACAAATGTCTGACAGTGCTTTTTGTGATTTTTAAATTCAAAGTAACTCATAAGGTGTTCTCTCTGTATGGCTGGTCTATAGCTACATACATAAAACCCGATTAGGTAAAACAGCAATTTCCATCTCAGTCCACGAATACAAGTTTGCTGGGCAACACTGCGGTTCCACCACTGCTATGTATTTTTAATGTATTAGTTCTAAATTTTTGAGAAAGCATCAATTTGTTGGCAGATATAATTACACACTTTTCAATGCTTATTTATGAATAGAATATTATTTTTTCCTGTTAAATACCCTGTAACAACTACTTACTCTACCTCTAAGTATCAATAACAGAGCGTCATTAACTAGGATGCTTTATAAAAGTAATTGGTATGTGTTTTTGGGCTGGTGCTAAGAATCAAAACCTGTCCTTTTCAGTGCTCTGTGGGACGTTTGCTGTCATTTTTGCAGGACCTTTTTTGAGAAGGCTAAGGCAACAGCTCAGCACATAGCGGAGATTCATGTACTTTCTGTGTATCAAACATACACGCAGTTACCCTCAGGAAAATCAAGGTCAGCATGCAGCCTAATCCTGCATTTTTCACAGAAAGCATAAGCTTGTGTTTACACATGCAGCTCGCTGCCCTTTCCTCTTTCTCACTGTTGTTCACATAGTCGTCAGTGTCCAGTCTGTGCACTGTGGATTTTGTTTTGTTTCTTTTGTCAAAACCACACATGGGATAACTTGTGTCTATACAGAATTATTTCTACTAAATAAAAAATAGTGTATTGTAGAGGAAGTCTTTAGTGTCCTGATGGCCTGTGTGAACATTCCACCAGGGACCTGACAACCTTGTCCACACACTTAAAGGGAGTTTCTCTCAAACAACATGCATAGCTGCATGCTGGGCCTGTCCTCTAGTGTTTTTAAGTAAGATGTCCACTTAAGGATTGGGTCACTGACCCCAGTGCACCCAAGCCTTAATGCAGGCTCTTTTTAGGATGAGGACCCTCCTCTATCAAGTGTAACTGGAGATAATCCAGGAATCAGTATTTTCCCCGTAGAAAGATTTCAAATGAATGCTATATAATTAAAACTTATGGATAGTTAGGTAGTGAAAATCTAATAGCCAGTGTCTTTGCTATAGAAACAAGGAACTGACTGTTAGTCAGCTTAATATATAGTAGGGGAATCCCGACTTTTCCTGCATTGGTGTCACAAGTGCCAGTCAGTCATGGCTGGTGTATTTGAGCTGCTAATTAGGGCTCACAGAAAGGTTCCCATAGTGGGATGCTCGCCCAAGCTAATCAGAGTACAAGGGTTATATCCAAAACATTGCATTCTTAAGTCGTTATGGATACAGATTATAGTAAGATTGCACTCATTAAGTTAATTACTGACATCTGAGCATGTGGTGATATCATTAGGAGAAGTCAAACAACTCAAAAAATCAAATGTAGCCAGATATGGTACAGGGGGGAAGCTAAAAGTGGACTTTAATGGTTACTATTCTTAGCCTTATTGGTTCTTTGTACAATGAGGAATTAATAACTCATCATTTTCATTACAGTTATACTTGTTCACTTTTATTTTTGCCTTGAAATAAAATATCTTTTTTGGAGAATGCTGCAGTAGCATTGTTACCATGGTTCTATAACTCTGATGAGTAGTCTAACAAACAGAAGTTATAGCTACCGCATGCAAAAATTCAATAAGTTGTTATGAACATGGGTAAACTCGTAATCACGTAAAGAGGTTATATGGCTTAACGTTTGTGACAAGGTAACATATACCTCATCGCGTATGTGTGCTAATAGTGGTACTAATAACACAACTGACAGTAGTAGACATAAATCAAAGCTGTGCCACAGTAGCTACTGTTCTCTGCAACATGGTGCACAGTTTCCTGTCTGTGATGAAGGAGCAGCGACAGACAGAAAACAGGGATCCCATATGAGGCTTGTCTATAACTCAAGAGGCAGTACAGTACCTGGATTCTGTAATGTCAGTAAAGACGCCAGGCCTAGGATGTCTTTTCATCTTCTAATAACAGTGGAAAATCTCTGTTGTGGCTCTTTATGGCACAGTTCAGCAGAAAAGTCAGGCATCCTGTTAGATCCCTGCTTTCGGCTGACCAGTGTGGCAATAATAGCTCATCGTTATGAATCTGAAATGATGAAGAACTGGAAAAGAGCAAACAAAACAGAAAAGACAGCAGAGGCGGGGTAAAGGCTCAAAGAATAAATGCTCTGTCATCCACGAATGGGAACAGGAGCTGCAGTCCAAACCAGTGAGGTCATTGGCTAGCGTGAAGTTAGTGTTTTTCTTTAGCTCACTGCTTTTTGGAAATAACCTTAAGCAGAATTTAAGCTGTCAGATATATGCAGAACAGATAAAACATAAGCTAACTTGCTAGTCTTTGTAGCTGTGTCTGTGTCGTTTCCAACTTTTGTTTTGTCCCAGTTTCCACACCTGGCTTTTTCCAAGGCCTGCCAGTAACCATATTTAACAAAGGCTCTCTCTGTCATTGTGAAACAAAGCTGTTAAACTAGGTCTTTCCTCTCAATACTCCTGTTTGCCGCCTCTTCTGTTTGTCTGTGACGTTTTCATCTTAAATAGTAGGTTTAACTAGAAGGAGGTAACCCCTAATTTGGGCTGTGAGTATTTAGGAGAAACTGAGGCGGGCTGGCAGTGGTGCACTCGATAATTATGTTTTGTGTGATGTTAAAAAGAGTCTCCACTGCTGACTCCCCCAACCCCAAACTGAAATGGAAATCACAATCAGAGAAGGATATAAACAATGTTTTTTTTTTGTCCTTTTTTTCCATAGGCCCCCACACTACTACTTCATCTTCCACCACCATTCTCCTTTTAATTCTGGCTTTGTTCATCTAAGCTCTCCTTCCCTTTCACGCCATCTGCTGCAAGGAATTTGCCCCTCACGCTGAAAGTGACACGGACTGTTTCGTCATGGGTGTTTATCTTGCTGCTTGTTTGGGGCTGTATGGATCCTGCTGGACCCTAGCTGGTATAATGAGGCTGAGGGCTGAGAGATGAGCCTCTAAATAAGGGGTGAGGCAGAGGACTAAGTGTGGGTGTTCCTCTTGTCAGGGTCTGGGTTTGTCAGTGTTTGTCAGCACTCCAGCAGAGGAGGGGATCATTAAGGAGTCATTAGTGTATGGACGTGTGCCTCCACCACTCGTCTTGGGGCCCACGCTAATAGAGGATGGAAGGGGAGGGGGGCAGCTTGGCACCCTTGTCTTTTTTCTGTAACCTTCACTGCTTTGTTGATTAAAAAGGATTTGGGGATGATTAGAGGGGTTAATTTAGCAGAAATGCTGGGTGGGGGCAGGAAGAGATTGCTGTCTAACTAAATAAAAGACAACACACCTGTTTCTTACAGTGCACGCTTCACAGGGAAAGGTGGCTTTGTGAGGGCACTCAACTGTTGATATTAAAACCACTATGAGCAATACTACCTTGCACAGAAGTATTTGCTTCCTCACCTCCTGCTGTGCTGTGCTGAGGCACAGAGCTGGCTGTAGTGCAGCATGTCCAGCTCGCTTTGCCTTAATGACACACAGGCTCTCCTCGGCCCACTGGTTTAGAACTGCTCTGCAGCCGCTCGCTTAGCCATGAATCATGAGAGATGGACGGCAGGCATCAGCCAATGGGCCGTGACCAGAGCCGAGGTACAAGGATTGCGTGTGTGTGTGCTTTATTTTCAGCACACATCTGTGCTCCCATATTCTAGTGTGATGTAAGTGTGTCATGTCCTGTTCATGTGCATGTTTGTCTTGGAGCTTTTCAGTGTGCAAACAAACATGAAGCACAATATAAGATTGGGGGGGGGGGGAATGATGGTTTCCACCTTTATACTGTTCCAGTATTATGGTGTGTGTACTGATTTGTCCCCTAACACACTACTGACCCAGAACATGGACTTTCATGCACACCAGAGTCCAGGCATCATCACCATGTGTATGTATGCACACGTATGCAGGCGTGTGTATTTGTACTGTGCATTTGTTGCATTCGAGGTGACGCAGTGTTGTGTCTCCCCCAGTGGAGCATTTGGAAGGCTGTCAGAGAGATGAATGACTGCCGTTATATCGACTAGTGCTCCCTGCCGCCTCCTCCCTCTTTCCTTCCTCAGTGCCCCGTGCTCCATTTCTCCTTTCCTCTACCCTTCCACATCACCTCCACTTCTTTTCGTTTCTTCTCTTCCATTTCCCCCCATCTTCGTGTAATTTTCTTTCCTTCTCTATGTCTGCTTTTATAGAATCACACACCATATCACTATATTCTCTGTGAGCATTGCCTTTAGAAAGAGCAGAGACAGTGCAGTGTTGCAGGATTATTTGCTATCATGGGCTTGGCTTTTTTAAATTGACAGCAAATCTGGATGTTGCATGGTCTCTTTGATTTACTGGTTAAAGAATCAATGCAGAAGCATCACAATCCCTGTCTCTAATGCTACTCTAACAAGACTTAAACTCTATAGTTCCTTGTGTGGATTGAACTTCGCAGAATTGGGAAGTTGAGCAATTTGTCTTAAACAACAAACCTTGTCTATCTTTTCATCCCTTGCTGCTCCAATCAGTGGCGAGTGATTAAATAACAAATAAGCAGTGTTTCCTGACATGCTGTTGTGATGCACTTTATGATCATCACTGACATACGCAGATAGCGATCGTCAGACACTCCGGAGACAATCCATCGTGCTCCTTGCAGTTTCTGCTGCGCCTCAGGACACTGAGTACGCCGTAGAAATTTTAATCATTGGGAAAATCAAATGTCCGCTCATTAATCTGTGCAGAGAGATTTGATGTCGCACGGCAAGAGGGATGAAGATGGAAGGTGCCAACTCATCTTCCCTTAGAAAATGTGTAACAATAAGGGATGAAGCCTGATTAAAGGTGCCAGCCAGTGCACCATTAATCTACATGGCTTTGATTGAAATAAATTGGATGCTGGAGTACCCAACAGAAAAACTCCTAGCTCTCCTTACCAATATTTTGAATACTCCCACTGTAGTGCTTGCTTTCTGGGGAGATTTCAAGTGGTCCAGGCAGCCTGGATAATGTGTTGTCTTTTAGTCAGGGATTAATTCATTATCTCGTCACATCGGTGTAATCCTTATTACACATTCGGTGAGTCATTCTCATGTAAATTCGGATAAATGCCATCGGGTCAATCTTAGTGTTCTTCACCGGTGACCAGAAATGTGTCACGCTCTAGATTCTGGACAGACCTCCCACTTAAACCTGGCACTCCCTCCTCCTCCTTCCCTCCGGCCCTAGTCCAGCCCAGCCCTCATCCAGGCTGGCCAGAGAGCCATTTAAAGCTCTGGAACTGCATCCCTTTCTCCGGCCCAATCGATAGTGGAGCTGTCAGCAAGACGAATGGAGGCTTTAGGAAGTCCATTTTAATGAAGGAGAAGGAGCAAAGGAAAGAGAGGTACTTGGAAAAGGGTGGGGGCAAAAGGACAGGTGGAGGTCCACTGAAAGTAGCTATGAAAGGAATAAAGAAACACAGAGAGTGAGGAAAGGGGGAAAAGAAGAGAAGCAGAGCAGGAATATGTGTGTGTGTGTGTGTCTTTATTGAACGTGTGTGTAAAATTATGTGTGCGCTGTGTAATACCTTCTGCATTGAAGGTTGGTGATGGGTGGGCTGGGTTGATTTAGCTACAGTAAGACCTATTTCTAGCTCAGCAGTGTGAAATGGCTGCTTAGCTACAGTAACTTGTAAAGCACACTCCAGCACAGAAACCTATATTAGTTTTATCTGGCCTGCACACCAACACCACATCAAGTCTGGCTCATGAATCATGTCAGCAGCCCTGGGGTAAAAAGACATTGTTGTGACAAGGGAGAGCTACAAATCCAAGGAAACTCCCTCCACAGCCACCCTCTACCTACACACTGGCAGATCAACAGATCTGTGCACGTTTGCATTTAGAAGATGTCCTCTGGAGCGGACATTTGATGCATACGATTCTGTTGGCGGTGCTTGTTTTCAGCCCCTTTAACAGGCATTCTGAGCTGATACCATTTGCCTTGCGTCAATATGCAGAAAAGGATACATGCTAATTGGTCATTAGCGGTAGAGGCTCGAGGTTAGGCACAGTCAGTGGTGTAGACCAACAATCTCTTCTGGGCAGTGGCCCAGCTAAACCCACTGGAGTGATTACTAGCCCTTGATTAGTCAGTGCGACTGTGAAAATGATTGGCCATTTATAAATATAACCAAGTGCCTGCTGTCATCAGCCAAAAAGTTGACAGAACCCTCATGGCATGAAATAAATACACGAGTTTCTATATTTCATTTTACTGTTATAAATCTCTAATAATCTATAAGGCCACTGACAAGTAAGTTGAACAGGGGATTTTGTTAAAAGGCAATATTCTGCTTGGAAACTCATCCGAACAATACTTTGACATGTATCAATCACCTAAACACTCTACAACACCCCCCCCACCACCACCACCACCACCACCACCACCACTCCTCTATGGCAGTTCCTGAAGGCAGTGGCCTCTCCCAGTGAGACTATGATGCTCAAGCTGCTCTGGAATGGTTTGATGAACAACACAAAGACCCTGACACACTGACCCAGCCTCCAAACTGCCAAGACAACAATGTGAATGAGCATCATCCTCTGGCTGTGCTGAAACACACCAGAACCTCTGAAGCCCCACCCCACAACTCAAAGGATCCACTGGTGACACTATAGGATACAGCAAGAGGTCCTGTGTCAGCACCGTTATGGGTCAGACCTGTTTTGGTAGCACAAGGAGGAACTTTACAATATTATCCATGTTTTAATCCTGTGGCTGTAAAAAGTTTCCCTTTCTTCTTTCACTGAAACAGGTTGCGTTGGAAAGAAATGCTCCCTCCCCTCTGTGTTTTCCTTTTCTCCTGTATTTAAAGAGTAAAGCCAAAAATAGGACGTCGCTATTCAGCCATCTGTAAAAAGGATGAGTTTGTCCTTAGAGATAAGGTGAAATTCAGAGTTTTGGACAAGTCCATGTGTGTTTTCCAAATGGTTTCTGTGCTACACGTGAACAAGAGGTCTCCCGTGGGAGTCAGAGAGGTCAGTGCAGCTACAAGCATTTGATGTTTACATTATATATAGCTGCTGCACACACAGGGATGTAGGAGGCGGCATATTTGCACAGTGAGGAAATGGTCTTTTTGCATGACTCCCTGACATCACGCCAAAGACGGGGGATTATAGCTCCTCAGTTTGGTTTGGCGCAAGCTTCCGCACAACTCCTATACGCTGAGATTTGTTCTCTTTGTCGCTTTGTCTCTCACCACTCTTATCTTTAGCTTTTGTCCCGACTTACAGCAGTGTCAGCGTTCTTGTCCTTGTGGCACGGTATCCAGACCTTCCAGAGGCTTTCTTGGACGGGAGCCCCGGTTTCTGTATGAGGAGGTGGATTGTGTCTTTGTGGAAAGCCATCAGAGAGAGCAATAAAATGGAGAGAAAATACGATGCCCCAAGTGCGTGAAATGAAAGTACTCCATCTTAGGAGGGGATGAAGCCCTCTGGGTTCTGCTTATACTTGACCTTGCAGCACACGTGGTTTGGTCTCTAAATAACAGTCAAGTCAGGAATTAGCTGGCTACACATCAGTTTTGGAAAAATCTCTTGAATGTGCAGCCTTAAGTGTAGCATATTCAGTAGAAGTCTCAGAGGTAAACAGTCGTCTGGTTCATTTTATTGCTTCCTTACTCAGAACTAAGTTGCTATTGCTGGTGCTGTCGGTAGAGTTAGTTGGCTTTTGCTTCTGACCAGGTGTGTCCATCTCAGGTTGGATTGGCTCTCATCAGACATGCAGACGCACACAAGTACACTGATGGACCATTTATCCTGAGATTTAATTACGGTGGACAGAGCAGTAAGTTTTGATTTCATAGTAAATAAAGTACTGTTTAACCGTCCTGCATTATTAATGAGCTAACACAACTTAAAGTAGTAGTAATTTACCTATTTAATTAAATGCAAAATGTAAAAACTGAGTAACAAAAACAGGCCGTTGAACAGTGAGGTGCACATATTGTTCCCATACTCGGAGGAAATTACATCCTTGACTGGAAAAGGGAATTTTAGTTTTTGATATTTCTCCTGCAAATTGGCCATAATTGGTTCATATTGTTTTTGATACCAGACTTGCTTTTACAGACTGCACACAGCTGTTTGTGTGCGCTATGTTTTGTGATTGCGGTGAAAGCATTTGCCCGCATGCATATGTGTGAGCTGGGTGTTTGTGAATATGTGCACGGGCACGTTTTTGACTTCATCGCCATTCGGAGAGGCTTAGCGTGATTAGAGTTGCGTGATCCTCTGAAGAGTTAATGATGAGAGAAGCAGTAGCTCCGCGGAGGCCAATCACACACTAGCCTCTGACAGCACACGGAGGCTTATCTTGCTCTATGCAGTGTGTGTTTCTCTGACTGCGTGTTTGTGTGTGTGTTTGTGTGTGTGCACCACATGGGCTCTAATGCGTGGGAACATGTATTTGATGGGGTTTAGCTATCATTTCTCATGATAGTGTGTATTATCATTTACCATGAACACCATTAAAAATATGCATGATTTCTTTGTCTGGGTGTTTGGCATTTGGGGGTTTATGGACATACAATGAAGAATCCATAATCATATAGCTTCATTATGCCAGTGCCAGACATAGATCCAGCACAGGAGGGGCTCTTGGTACCTCCGGGTCTCGTTCGGGGCTACACACCACACTGAAGAAGGCCGTTGGCTGTTTTCCCCACCCTCCCTTCACTCTGCGGGACTGACTGACAGGCTTAATGACGCTGTCGGGGTTACAGCATGTCTCCAACTCATTTTCGAATGTGATTGAAGTTCGCAGTGGGTAGCTTTTCATCAGTGTTGAGCAGACAAAAGGGACCTTTTTCAGTGTTGTCTTTGTATGTGTGTGCAGTTTGTGTGTTTGCACATGTATGCCTGGAGCTCAGATGAGATGCACAAGAGAAATCACTTTATGGTTGTAACCCGGACTGTGCAGGAATCCCATGTTCCCAGAGATGATAAGCTTTCTATGGGCTTGTCTCTAGTGTGTACTTCACTTGTTTATTGGATGCCATATACTGTATATAGACTGTGTGTGCTGATGTAGTGTCAGAACTGTGGACACTGCACAAAAAAAATGTATGTGCCGGCTGGTGTGTCATTATGCCAAGATCTTATACAGTAAGAAAATTCAAAGGTTACACAGCAATACAACACACAGGAAGTGTTACTTAAAGAATCTAGTCTTATTTATTCTCCTGTGTGTCTATTGGATATATTGCTCAGTAGGCTGGTGTAAGACTGAGTACAGTCCACCTTCATTTGGCCATTTGTTGCTGCAGATGTGAGATGAGTCATGTAATAGTTGTTGGTGTTGGCTCAGCTGTAGCTCTAACTCCATCCTCCTTTCCACCCCTCCTTTTTCATTTCCGTCCCCTTGTGGCTCTCTTCTTCTCGTCTTCTAAAGCAGGGAACTTGCCTTTATTAAGCAGCAGTAAGGCATATGTTATGGCTGTGAAGCCTCCATCCTGTTGCTAAATGGCAGTGCAGAAGTGGCCTGTGATTGCTCCGTCACTCCAGTGTGAAGTGGGCAATCGAACGTGGACAAAAATCCACTTTGTTTCAAGCCACACTGGCGTGTGCCCCCCCCAATCATTCCTGCCCATGACTGATGGAAGTAGAAATCGACTCGTGCTTAGGGAGTTTAGTGGAGTCTTCCTCCTACGTTGGCGAATCCCCCTTCTTACATTGCGTGACCTGAACACAAGAGGCATTCCAGAAAAAAATCAGGCCTTCAAATTCCAACCCAGTCCCTGCAGAGTGTTTGGTAAACATATTCGCCTCTCTGCTCTCTCTCTTTCTAGCTCTGCCTCCTTATTCCCCGAGCGCCCGCTTTTCCCTTAAATTCCTTCAGTGTGTTTTTCACCAAAATGTGATGTGATTTCTTTTATTTTTCTAGGAACGCCTGTGCTAAAGAAGAAGAAATAGATGTGCTTTTTTCTATTATTTTGTTTATTTATTTACAAGAGGGGGGGGGTTACTTGTGTGTGTGTGTGCGATGCTTGGCTGAGATGCCAGCCTAATTCGTGGCTGAAGGGCTGTAACAAAAGCCAATCACCCTTCTACTCTGGCTCCTGTTCTGCCACAGGCGAAAGATACAATCAGGGCCCCCGCTAGCAACTATTTACCCTCTCTGTCAATCAGAGTCCCATGGCACGTGCTCACAGCTGAAGGCACCACTGGCAGGTAGCCCAGCGTCACCAACAAAACATGCCTTTAAAAGCGGCGATTATTTCTGGAATGTCCCTTCCTGTGTCCTCTGCACCACATCCCAGTGCTAAACCTGGAATGCCGCTGATCTCTCATCTGCCATTGTGTTTTTTTTTGTTTTTTTGTAGTCAGCCTTGTTCTTAGTTGTCCGCATTACCTGCAAATGAATGCCGTCAGTAATGCTCATCTTGGGGAATTTTCCAACTCAAGAAAACTAATTAGGCAATTTGGTTTTGATTGTTCTGCCTTCACTCGCGGAGTCGCACACATTTAAAACAGGAACAGCGTCACCCCAGGAGGTGCACACATCTCAAATGGGACGGAGAATGGAATGTTTCTGGGATTTGGTTTCCATCATGTTGCACTAAGGGAGCTTACCATCCTCATTGTCTTAAATCTCTGTCACAGTGGGAGGTAGTGTGCACATGCGTGGTTTTGAGTCTACGTGTATTTGTGTGCATATGTGGGTAATGTTTTTTATGAATGTGTAATACAGCCCAGTGCTGAAATCCTCCTTTTAGTCTTTATCAGGAAGACCAGTTCTGTCCACCTGCGGCTGAAGCAAAGCACCCAGTGGTGCTGAAAGCATGGGGTTAGTCTGGTGTCGCTCGGAGGAGCCACTTTCTATGGAGCAGTGAGGTGCGAAAGTGCTTTGGAGGGATAGCCGCAAAGTGCTGGTGTTGATGCCGTGTTCTGCAGACTGCCTAGGCCACAGTAGCCACCACCACCAGGCTTGTAATTACATTTGGGGAATAAAAGCACAGAGGGAGGAAGAGATTTAAATGGTTTGTGTGCCTGGCTGGAGGTAGAACAAGGCCTTTTCACTCACTCAGCTGCATGTCTTTGCTGATTTATTTTCCTAATACTGCAAAGCATGATGACAAGAGTCAGCATTAAGCACGATTTAGCTAGCAATTTAACTTGCACACGAGAGGTGAGAGATTTTCTTGATGGGAGCATTTGATTTTATTATTATGTGGCATTCCTTGTTTGTACAGAGGACTGAAACTGCATGTTTAGCTGCTTTTGGAGAGGAGCAGCTGGCATCATGTACCACTGCACATTGTTCCCCAAGACGGACTCCAATGTTCATTAGTGATGCATTAGTGATGTAATCTAATCAGCTTAAAATTTACATTTGAGTTCACCTTCTCCAGGGCATAACAAGCAAGAAAACAAAAGTCAGATCTTTTTTTTTTTCATGAAAATAATACGTCCAATACCTAAAAAAAATACCCAGAAATACCCCAAATGTTTATATAGTTATGTGAAAAACATAACAAGACTCTCTACAGTCCTGTGAAAGTACACCACATGATTTAATAGCTTCTCGAACCACCTTTAGCAGCAAAAAGTTGAAGTGATCCTTTTCTGTATGACCTTATCAGCCTCTCACATCATTGTGGAGGAATTTTGGCTCACACTTCTTTACAGTGTTGCTTCAGCTCATTGAGTTTTGTGGCCATTCATTTATGTACAGCTCTCTTACAGTCCAACTGCAGCATTTCTGCCAGTTTGAGGTCTGGACTTTGCCTGGGCCATTGCAAAACCTTGATTCTTTTCTTTTTCAGCCATTTTTCAGATTTATATTTTCAGATTTATATTTTGGTATACAGAGTTCATATTTGACTCAGTGACTACCAGGTCCTGTGGCTGCAAAGAAATGTCAAATGAGCACCCCTCCACCACCATGCTCGACAGTTGGTATGAGGTGTTTGTGCTAATGCGCTGTGTGTGGTTTTCATTTGTCATTATATTGTCTTGTCTGTTATTTAACAGGACGACTGAGGCCTGTAGAGTCTGAGATGTAGCTCTTGGGTTTTTTGCAGTTTCTTTGAACATTGTTTGTGGAACTTTGGGGGAATTTGATGGGACATCCACTCCTGGGAAGATTGTGGGATTATTTTAACACACACCTGAATGCTCCAATTAGCAACCTTTCAGAACCTCTGCTTTTATAGAGTTGCTTACACTTGCAGATGATCATGTAATCACTTGCAGCACCTAACTGTTCCTTACCCCCGTTCCTTTTAATTGCTATGGAAGTAGTAAAGCTGTACTGTTTTTTTCACAGGACTGCATAGAGTATTTATAGGACCAGCGGACACAGACCAACGTTGGCATTTATGGCTACCTGAAAAATCATTATTCATTCTCTCTTTCATGGTCACCACCAGTTCCTTAAAAATATGTGGCTCATTAGCTGCTAGATTTTCACCAGCAGGTATTTCATCAGCTCATGCCAATTTTACTCTTCCTGCTGTGCAGATATTGTGCGGTGGGTTTATCAGAGCTTTTTTTGTTGACAGCAGTATTTTGTTGTTTCTTGTGGAAACAGGGTTGATGACAGTATGATTAGTGAGATAAAAGGGGCCAAAAAGCAATGTTTTGTTTGGTCTTTCAAACATTCATTTGCCCCACTGTTAATGAAAAAAGACTTATTTGTGTAGATTTAAATATTTTAATAGAAATTTGATATTGTGTTCTGTCTGTCAAGTGTACCTCTAAGCAGTCATTTAACTAGTCCGCTCATAATACGATTAGTAAGTAAGTAAGTAAGTAAGTAAAATTCTATTTATATAGCACATTTCTAGATAGAGATCACAAAGTGCTTTACAAGATATAACAGATTAAAAAGACAAAATACAAACAAAGTTAGCAAAAGGCAGTTTTAAAAAGATGTGTTTTTAGCTGTTTTTTAAAAGTAATCAATGAATCAGCGGATCGTAAGTCCTGAGGAAGGGAATTCCACAGTCTGGCGGCCACAGTAGCAAAAGCTCTATCACCCCTAGTTTTCAGTCTCGTATACTGAATGACAAGTAGGCCCTGACTACTCGACCTCAGAGACCTACTAGGGGCATAGGGCTGTAAAAGTTCAATAATATATGGTGGTGCTTGTTGTTGAAGAGCCTTAAAAGTTAAAACCAAAATCTTAAACTGGACTCTAAATTCAACAGGAAGCCAATGTAACTGCATAAGCAACGGTGTTATATGTGAAAATTTAGAAGCTTTCGTCAAAAGTCTTGCTGCAGCATTCTGAACGATCTGCAGACGCTCCAAAGAACCTTTATTTAAACAAGTAAACAGGGAATTGCAATAGTCCAGTCGTGAAGAGATAAAAGCATGAATAACAATCTCCAGTTCGGTATAGGATATAATAGAGCTCAATTTAGAAATATTTCTTAAATGATAAAAGCAAGACCGAACAAGAGATTTAACATGACTATCTAACGTAAGAGCAGGATCAAGGATAATCCCTAAGTTCCTGACAGATGGTTTTACAAACGTTGAAAGAGGACCAAGAGCATTTATTATACTGGGTATATGTCTATCTGGGGCACATAAGAGGACTTCGGTTTTACTTTCATTTAGTTGGAGGAAGTTTTCAGCCATCCAGCCTTTAATGGTTTCCAAGCACACATTTAAAAGCCGCAGCTTAGAAGCCTCTTCCGGTTTAAAAGATATATAGAGTTGGATATCGTCTGCATAACAATGGTAACAAATATCCTCAAAAGGGCTCAAAATGTGCTGAAGAGGGAGTAAATAAACTAAAAACAGTAATGGCCCTAGCACAGAGCCTTGTGGCACACCAAAAGACAGGGACGCAGAAGATGATCTATACTTAGAAACTGCCACAGAAGAATATCGTTCAGAGAGATACGAGGAGAACCATTTCAATGCAGTCCCAGAGACACCGACCCAGTGTTTCAGCCTGTTAAGTAAAATATAGTGGTCAACAGTATCAAAGGCCGACGTAAGATCCAACATTAAGAGAACAGAACATTTACCTGCATCGCTTTGTAACAAAATGTCATTAGAAACTCTAAGAAGGGCTGTTTCAGTGGAATGAACTTTACGAAAGCCAGATTGAAATTTGTCGAAAATACTATATTTATCTAAAACTGCTGTAAGCTGCTTAGCCACGATCTTCTCTAGAATCTTAGCAATTAACGGAATTTTTGAGATCGGTCTATAATTGCTAGTGAGAGATGGGTCCAGCATAGGCTTTTTTAACAAGGGATGTATAACAGCAGTTTTAAAATAGGCAGGGACTATGCCCGAGGCCAAGGAGGTATTAATTATAGTAAGAATACAGGGACCAGTAGAGTAAAAGACATTTTTAAATAATGATGCAGGTAAAAAATCAAGAGAGCAAGAGGATAATTTTGTTGCACTAACTATTTTTCCCAGCTCTGGTAGTGAAACAGGTGAAAAACCTTCTAAAACAACAGGCCGAGCTGGCGTGGGAACAGACAGCGCAGACGCTGAAAAAGACAGGTTTTTCCTTATGTTGCTAATTTTTTCTAAAAAGAAAGCAAGAAAAGTTTCACAATCTTCAACAGAAGAAATAATAGCAGCAGGTGGAGCAGGAGTAATAATATTAGTAATAGTATCAAATAAAACTTTAGGATTACCTCTGCTCCTTGCAACCAACTGAGAAAAGTAAGCAGCCCTCGCAACTCTAATAGCATTGTTAAATGAGGCTAAAAGATCCTTTAAATAAAGGAGATGAACATTTAAGTGTGTTTTCCTCCATAACCGCTCAGTTTTACGACAATTACGTTTTAGAAGACGAATGTTGTCATTTAACCAGGGTACAGACTTGGAAACAGGCACAGGTCTCATTTTAATCGGACAGATTTCATCTAAGATCGAAAGACAATGATAATTGAATAGATCTATAGAAAAATCAACATCGTTTTGTGGGGATAATGTTAAATTAAAAACATCAGAGAACTTCTGTGCTGTGGAGGAGTCTAAAGTGCGGGAAATAACTGTCCGATGAACAGGAGACATAGGCTCATAAAAAGACATATTAAAAAAGACACAATAATGGTCAGAAATAAAAATGTCCTTAGAACAGATATAATCAATATTACTACTAATAATAATAATCATAACAAAAATAATAACCCAGGAAATGTGATCCTTCTGATCTGGGATCACTTTCTGTTAAGCAGAAAGCAGCAAACTCTGTTTCATTGCTGCTGATTTACTGAGAAGACAGAGGAAGGAAACTTAAAGATGTGCACTGCCTGTCATGACTAATTAAGCCAGTGCATCTTTACTTTTTAATACCCCTTTCTTCTCTTTACTATTTTCAGCATTGATCTAGATTGTGAGAATGCTACTTTAAAAACAAAAAAAAACTTGATAGAAGTCAAGTTCTGTTTCACAGAAATCCGATGTGGTCTAAACCCATTAGGTGTTAGTGTTAGTGGATTAGAGGAGAGCAGTGCAGGAGCGCCTATCTCCCCTCTAAAAGAGAACTGTGAGGTGGTGATAGTCTGGACGTTTGGTTGTCACTCTTCATTTCATTCTTTGTGTCAGGGTGCTCCAAGCACCAACTCTGGCCAGCTCATATTGATCCGGGTCCTTCTCTCCTCTCCTCACAAGCACACCAAATTTTCTTGTGCACCATTAAAAAGATTGAGCTGTGTAGTTCGAAATGCCAGGCCTGATTTGTCCAGCTGTGCAGACTAACAGAGACACACCACTTCCCATCTTTAGGCTTCTGAAATGCCCTTGAATAACCCATGACTTGTGCGTCCTTGGATTGACTGCCTGGTATCCTGCTGAATGCTAACAGATGCGAAGTGGAGGCCTACAAGCTACGCTATATTTGGCACCATGTCCTCAGCCGCAGCAGGAAACCGTAACGGCAGCTAATTAGCTTTTAATGGATAGACTTTGAAACCAGTGTTATATGATGACATGGCACACCCCTTTTAATCTAACTTTAGACTGTTGTGTTGCTTTTGCAGTTTCTTTTATCAGTGTTTGAATGACATGAAACTCAGGGCACTGGAGGTTTTGCACACATGCAAGCCTTTTTTGACATTGTTTTTACCTTCCGGAGATAATAAAGACAAGTTGCCGTGATGCTGAAAACTATTGTGGGTCTGTCTTTTTCTTGCGCATAAAATTGATCAGGAATCAATCGATAGCAAACGGATAAAGAGAGGGACCTATAAACAGAATTGATAATGACACGTGGATCGATAAAATCATGTCAGCAGCCACCCCAGTAGCTTATCCCACCTGCAGTACCTTTGGATTAACTTAGAGTAGTCATTTTCAATTACCTTCAGTATTATTAGAGTTTAAAGAAGGTGTTTTCCGCTCTTCAAAGCACCGTGCATTTCTCTGTTCTGTGTCCTTTTGCTTGAGGCTTTGCAAACCTTGATGTTTACCTCAAGCCCCCCCTGCTCTCAGATGACTTTGAAACACCACTGTGATTTCCCCTTCTGTCACCACAAGGTCTCTCAAGAATTGATTCCCTACAGCAGCAGGCATCACACACAGCTATGCCTGTGGAGATTTGACTTTAGCACAGAAATAAACAGCAGTGTCGTGCAACCCTTCAAGGCTTTGCTCTGATTTAGAGTACATTAAGATTCATTCACAGTGCCCCACTTCCCCTGTGTGCCACCTCTTCAATTTCCTCCTCAACCAGACTTTAGATTCATGTGTTTATATCAGCAGGCAGGAGGGCTGTTTTTGCATTTGAACAATGCTGACATCCTGTCACAGGGGACGGGCACTCTGAGGTAGGGGACTGCTGAGGGTGGGGGGCTGGGAAGCTCAGTTACCGTGCTGCCCTCTCTTTCTTTTCCTCACTTAACATTTGGCCATTTCTGTAAGCCTTGTTTTGTCTAGCATATTGTCAGAGAGAGGGAGCTTGAAATATCAAACCCCCACACCACTTAAAGGGAACAGTCAAATTTTCCACCAACACCAATGGAGACTGTCAGGTTCAATTTTACTCTGTGCCTCTAGTGTTCCTCCCTCTCAGCTGCCTGTTTGCCACCAACTCACAGGCTATAGCCTCAAACAAACGAGTGGATATGAGTAGAAGCATGTTCCAGAACACCGTTGCAAAAATGTGGCTAAGCACAGAAGTACACACACACACACGCACAGATGCGCAAACATGACAGAAGACACAGAGCTCAGGGATACATGCAGAATATTTGTGCGTTAGGTTGTGAGATAGTGAGATAGTAAAAATGTGGCTTGCCATGTCGTTATCGTTAGCTAATGATACACGTTATTTTGTGTCTATATGTTTGCAGTGAGTGTGCAGCTCTGTGTGACTGCAGTAGTCAGTCTGACAGGCAGCACAGTAGCTGTAATGAGTGCCCACTGCTTGACCTTTAGTGACAATCAATCCTTTGTGCACATGTCCATTGAAGGCTAAAGGAATTATTAACCTTCCTACCTCTGGCGTCATTCATCTGCACGCTGGAGGTTACACAGGTCAGAGAAAAACAAGTGGCTCCGCTGGTATCTCTTCAGTCTGAATAGATCAAATCAGCTCTGGTGATTGATTAACGTAATTGGCAGCCACCAAAATTATATCTGTATTTCTTTTCTTCTCAGACAAAAACAAATAACATTCCCACAAAGGCGCAGTTGATGATACGGCCCGTCTTTCATTGATTTGCAATTCTGGAAGCAACAGAGTTATGACTTTTATGAATGTTATTTTCAAAGTTGGAAAGGAAAATAGAAACGGGGCTGAAATTTGCCTCCGAAGATGCAACGTTGAATTGAGCTTGGAATGCAGCGAGTTTATCAGCCACCGTGGACTTGTGTGCGTTCGATATGTGTGTGTGTGTCTGTTTGTGTAAGCTCACAAATGCGTGTGTGAAAGCGAGCAATCAGGCACAGCTGTACCTGCCCTCGCTTGGCAAAGCAGAGCATTTGCCTGCTTAAAAAAACAGAAGGTTCTGCTATGGCAGAGAGGCAGTCATTTGGCTGATCTAATGGTGGCTCCCATAGGATCCATATCTGTGTGCAAACACCGAGCGAGGAAAGAGAATGGAATATACACCCATAAAACCAGATGAATATTTTATCATACAAATCCCCACCCCCAGTCCTCCAGAGTGACGTCGCCAGCGTGCCTCCTTTATGTTCCCCCCTTTTTCTCTCTTGTTTTTTCATACATGCATATATGTGTTTTTGGTTTTCGTTGTTGTTTTGTTTCGTTTATTTTTTTGCATGCATAGACAAGAACGCTCACCTTTAAAAAGCCTCGTTCAAGTTCCTTTGAGAGCATCTGTGACTGGTCTGTTCCGTTTATTACTGTTGAGATGTTTTCTTTTTTGTCAAAATGCATCTCTGCAGGTGAATTCAGATCTAAAGACATCCTCGCCCTGGGGGCGTCTCCAGCATTCTCTTCTCTCATCCTTCAAACACAATCTCTTCCATAGCCTTTTATCAGGCCCCATTCCTCCTCCTCCTCCTCCCACTCTACTCTTCCCTGCACCCCCCCGCTCCCTCCAGTGTGTGGTTCTGTTCCCTGCCAGCCAGGCTCCTGTTGCTGCCTGAGCCCAGCTCGTTAAGGGAAACACTGGTGCATGGTCCTCCTCACCTTCCCTCTGCACTGCCTTTTAATTAGACAGCTGTTCCTGTGTGCATGCGTTTTGCAGGAGGATACATTGAGGTGCGAGCGTGTGGTGTTGCAAATGTTCTCAGTCACACTAGTCACCTTTTTGAAGTGACTGGTATCACTTCAGATGCTTGTTTCATGCCTGGGTTAACCCAGGAAGTTAATGATGGCGTATACTCGATACATGGTAGCTTTTATCAAACACAGCTGACACAGATTTTTGCTGGTTTGAGCTTCTTTAAAATGAATATTTGTTTATTTAGCTTGTGTATCTCTTGTTCTGTCTCCCTTCCCTCACACCCAACCGGTCACTGCAGATGGCTGGACATTCTTTCCTGTTAAAAGGGAGTTTTTCCTTCCCGCTGTCGCTGCCGTTGTCTGATTGTTGGGGTTCCCTCTCTAACAAGTCGTTGTTTGGTGCTATATAAATAAAGTTGACTTGTGTTTTACACATATAATGAATGGCAAGCACTCAAATGTGTCATTTAAATACGTAACATTGGGCTTTTTAAATGGGCATATTGGACTACTTTTCTTCTTCTGATTACTCCTCGCCTCTTCCGTATAATACCATTAATAAGACTTTACTAAAATAGGAGCTACTCTGCCCTGCTGCAGCACATGCCTTTTGGACAGAGGGTAAACTTTAACATCTTACACCTTACTGACCTCTAATTCTATCACTTTTATGCTATGTGCACTTATGTTTAAGCCAATATAGCAAGTTTAGCCTTCAGACCTTTGTGATTTCTTCTTTAGCTCAAACCTGTGAAGAAGCGTGTCTCTGACCAGACACAGATACAGCCACCAGGTTCAGCTGAAGAAGCAAAGGGCAGAGCAGTGGATGCTTGTTTGTACACTCGCCCTTGTATTTGTTTGCCTATTTTTGTTCGCACAGAAGGAGGTCCCACACCTATGTTTATACGAATAGTAGTGGGAGTCTCTCTACAAGGCCAGCCATAATCCAACTATTTAGATCTCCATGGCAACCAGGCTTGTCCTATAAGCTCTGCCAGTGTGTGATGATAGCCTTGGTTGTTTAAAGTATATCAGACCTCATAGGTCCAAAGTGAAAAAAAGGAGGATGTTCAAAGAGCCATAGTCCCACAGCTGCAAGGCGAGGCATAACCACACAGCTCAGTGCTGCAGTGAAGTGGTGGGCAGCACTCGTCTGTTCCAGTGTAAGAAATAAAACACACACCAGGGGCTCAGAGTCACACAACGTGCATACCACCAAGGCCAGTGATCAAAAGCAGCCTCGCTGCATGACATAAGGGGCTAATTATGTAAAGTATAATGCATTACTTCTAGCATGTTCTATGAAAGCAGCCATTTCTCTTATGTGCTACAAAATATAAACATACTTAGTTGTGGAGTCAAAGAGAGAAAAACCAGCAAGAAATCCTAAACTACTGTCCCTGTTAGGGGAAAAAACGGAGCCAAGCATTTCTGATTAACATGTCATCTCAGCCCGTCCTCTATATCCCTCTTGTTCCCTCCTCTCTCCCCGGCAGAACTAGTTTACCTTTCATTAGCAGACCTTTGGTGCAAAATGTGTTTGCTGATAAGAGCCAGTGGTTTATCAACAGTTTATAATGGACGGCGTTGGGATTAATCAAATCAGCACACATCCGGAGAAGGGCTGGACTCTGTAAACACAATCAGATCTGACTCTCCAGACGAATTGAGCGGAGCGGGGGAGACGAGCGTAAGAATGTGGAGGGAGGAAAGATAAGTGCAGAAAAGAAATGGACTCAAATTAGAATGAAGTCAATTTGGCAGAAATTACGCAGCATTATTCCTCTTCCCCGACTGAGTGTTATTTTTTGTAACTAGCGGGGAGTCAGAATGAGCAGTGTTGGGGAGGACTGCAGTCAGAAGTGAGAAAGATTCATATGGTCCCAAGCACTGTCCAAAAACACCGAGCCAAACGCTGTGTATCCTCTGTAACTGGGAAGGCTGGCTCCTCATTATCTGCCTATCTTGGCTTCCATCTGAGGAGAAAATGCAGCGTTGCAGTCTCACTTTAGAGGGACACTGATCACAAGAGCAACTCATCTCAACTGGAGAATGATTGTGCCCCCCTCCCACTCCCCGTTTTCTCTCCCCCGTCTCCCACTGCGCCCGGTTGAAGACAGACAGAAATGAGGAATCCTCTCTGTTTTTCTGCTCAGAAGAGTTGAAGTTTGAATCGGAGAGATGGAGGGAAGCTTCAAAAGGCACATGTAATTGAGCAGCTCTAGATAGGCTATCTGGGAACATGAAACAGCAACAGTTGTGACGGAGGGATAATTGCCTCCCTGAGCTTGTATAATGCCTTGTCGAGTCTTTAAACTTGAGCAAACTGCTGGAAGTCCTTATGTCAGCAGGTAATTGATTCCAGGCATCAGCAGCTATGTGAAATGACGGAACAATAGCGCTGGATTGGTGCATTAAAAAAAGAATGTGTGAAAGATTCAGAGAAAAATGTTTGTCTTTATAAGCATTTTCAAGAGTGTCCGATTGTATTGATTTTTTTTTCTCAGCAATCTTCTTCGCTTTTATATTTATTCAGAGCGCTCAATATTTTCATTAAGTGGTGCTGGAACGATGCAAAAAAAAGAAAACAAAAAACCCCATCTCCTGCTCTCCAGTTCTTTAAATCGCATCCGTATTTGTATTTGTTAAGCAATATGGAAATGGTTAAAGCGAATTGAATTCACGGAGGTCCCTTGCCTTTTCTCACGACTACATTGGGTAGTTCAGCCTTTGCTATAACTGTAACTTTTAATTTTCCAGTTTTGACTTTCTGGGTATGTTATGATCCAGGTCATTTCTGTTGCTGAGGCTGCACGCAGGCCAGGATGGGCTCTAATGTGGCCTTAACTGTCAGGATGTCTGTCCTTTCCTCTGGCCTCCCTCCAACCCTCTTCCTGGCTGGTGGATGCAGAGTGGGACCTCAGGAAGGAGATGCTTTATTAGATGCCCCTGCATGAGTAATTGAACATCTGTTCACACAAAGACAACTGACCCTAATTCCCAGCTGTTTATCCTCCATATAAACAGCTAATAAGCTTGCAGTGAATGTGCCATATAGGGGGTCAAAAATCTACTTTTAGAAATCTCTATATTTATATACTGAAATGCCTCCTATTTTGCAGGTATAACCAGTGTTTTCTGTAATTTCATTTTCACAGATGGACGTTGGTTATAAAAATGGAAAGACTGACTAAATGGCAACGCCTGGAGTCTATTTCTGTTCTCCGTGTTTTTAGCGCGTGAGAGCTTGAAAGCAGTCAGTCAGTTGGCCGCCCGCAGCTCTGGTGTGAAGCTAAAACACCCATTCTCTCCCTCCTGATTAGCAGTGTCTTTGTTCCGTTGGTGGTGGCGCGCCACGAAGCGTGATTGCAGTGGGCAAACTGGCGGCTTTAAAACAAGCCTGCTGCTGCGCTGATCTGCATCACACTTTACCCCCCTCCTCGCTCAGCCAAAGACAAAATCAAATCAGGTTTTGTTTGTTGTTCAGTCTCTGAGCACTAAGCCTCCTATGAGATTTGGGGAGTTTAGATTTTCCTTCTTTCCTTTCTTTTTCTCATTTGATCTACAGTACATCTGGGTAAAGGGACATATTGGTGTGGGTGGGGAATGTCTGAAGTAGAAGCAAAAAACAAAAACTCACTGTTGCTCAAATGTGGGTGTAATTAATTGTTTTTGTGTTTTCTTTACATTTGCATAGATTTTAGTATCTTGCTGTTTATTTCAGTATCTGCCTTTCTCTTTTTCTCTAGGCGGCCTCAATGGCACTGAGCAGCTTGGGCCATGTATATACAGCCATAGGGGACTACCCGAATGCCCTAGCCAGCCACAAGCAGTGTGTCCTTCTGGCCAAGCAGTCCAAAGATCAACTGTCTGAGGCTCGCGAGCTGGGAAACATGGGAGCCGTCTACATTGCCATGGGAGACTTTGATAATGCTGTCCAGTGTCACGAGCAGCACCTGAGCATCGCCAAGGCCCTGGAAAATAAACGTGAGGAGGCCCGGGCCTATAGTAACCTGGGCAGTGCTTACCACTATCACCGCAACTTTGACAAGGCCATGTCCTACCATACTCACGTTCTGGAGCTCGCGCAAGAGCTGGAGGAGAAGTCCATCGAGATGAGAGCCTACGCAGGACTGGGTCATGCTGCCCGCTGTATGCAGGATCTGGAGAGGGCCAAGCAGTACCACGAGCAGCAGCTGGCTATAGCCGAGGGCTTGAAGGACAGGGCTGCAGAAGGAAGGGCCTCTTCCAATTTAGGTATGTAAGTTTAGGTTGGATGTTGTGTAATGTACACTGTGGTCTTCAATACTGTTAGGCAATTTCTCACAATTGTAACACACAGAATGATGAACAAATACATATTCCTATATCTATACATTTATCTCTAATTAATCTAAATCTGAATCCATAGTAGAGTCTAACAAGAAGAAAGAAAGATAATACTGTAACTATAAGAGGTGACGTCTTATGCTTGGAGACCAAAAGCTGTGTTGCATTCACAATCAGGAGGCTGCGTTTGAACTGATGTACTGGGTCAGCTGGTTGTTAACTGATCGCACTGTTTAAGCAGTTCATCCATAAGACATACAGACAGCCCTCGGTGGTTTATGTGTTTTTATGCTCTTACAGCAGCAGCAATCATGTTATCCTCTGTGTTGACAACCACGAGGTAAACTGTATAATCATGCTGCTCCTTTAGAGCTCTAAGGATTAGTTAATAAATTGATTAGTTAATCAACAGGAGATAAACAAGCTTTTCTTTGTCTGATTATAGATTGTGTCTTGTTGTGTTTTGGAGAATAAAAAACAAAAAATCGGATTAATTTATGTTCGACTTTGAGCAATTACAGTTGACAGTAGGGCTGCCACAAACGATTATTTTGATAGTCGACTAGTCACCGATTATTTTTGCGATTAGTCGACTAATCAGATCATCATCCATTGGACGCAAAACTACAGCTTATTGCACCAGCAGCATCTGCTCTTATATAACTATCATTAGCTTACAGCTTTAAGTGTTTAAGGTCTGTGCTAACTAAAAATAAAGACAAGATGATAGTTTATTAAATTTTAATGAAATTTGCGGATTGTTTCGGTGAAGTTTAATAAACTCCTTGCTATCTAAAATATAACAGGACACTGGAGTATATTCTGGAGCATCTCACACTTCTGATAATCAGTTGTCTGCTTGACGTTTATTCAGCTGTGTAAAAACTTTAATCTCAGACAAACTGATTTACTCAGGAACAAATAAAACACTAAAAAAAAAAAGCCAAACAATAACATTTTAAGTTATCTAAGTGACTCATATATATTTAACCTGAGTAGCGAAAGACGGCGGTGGGTTTGAAAACGATTTGCGGGGAGTCCGGTGTTCTCACGGCGCTAGTGAGCCTAGCCCCCGGCTCGCTAACGAGCTAGTGGGTAACAGATGTCTCCGAAAACGTCGGAGCGCTTTTGAAAATATGTGGTGTCCTGATAAACTGAGCAGATATTTGAGGTTTACACAGCTACATTCTCGCCTGAAAATATGTTAAACGTTTATTTTGTGACCCAGAAAGAATAATAAGAGTAACATTAAAACTAACCAGCTGCCGCCATTGTTGGAAACTGCGCTGGGCCGCGCTATGAATTCTGGGACACAGCTGCTTCTTCTTCTTCTTCGGGGTTTAACGGTAGCTGACATCCTTGTACATGCAATGCTGCCATCTTCTGTTTCAGTCCGTTATTACACTCTTAAATCCTGCCACTTATTCCTGCGTCTTTTGTGATCTTACAAAGCTTCAAACGACGCGTCGACTATTAAATCAGTCGTCGACGATTTTGATAGTCGACGTAATCGTGACTAGTCGACAAATCGTGGCAGCCCTAGTTGACAGCTTCCAATATTTACTGACATTTTGCAGACAAACCATTTAATCCATTAAACCCTTAATACTCACTTGCTCGGTGGAAGTTTGATCAACAAAATAACTTACATCTGTAAGTTTCTCTGTTCTTATAAAACCCTTTCCCTTCAGGAAAATGCACCTTATTTAAGGATGAATTCTCTTGTCTGAGTGGAAGTTGTGATCACGTGTCAAAATGGTCACTGCTAACACGACAGTTTGCGATGCCCAGTGTTTTCACGCATTTGTCACTTAACACAACTATTTCACACACATCCTCCATCAAGTCACCTCCTGTAAGACTTTTTGAGACTTCAGTTACATGCATCTGTTCTATGTGTTGTCACACACTTGAAAGTAGTTAGTGGCAAAAACAATCACTTTTACGTGGATAATTGCCATGTGGAATGGCATTGCAGCTCTTTTGCAGTTGCTGGTTAGTGTTCTTGTTCAGCACTAGAACTATTCCACATACGTGTTTGTCCCTACAATTAATTTCAATCTAGAAAGATGTAAAACTGGGGCTCAGGTTCAAAAATAGATCAAATTTTCAAATTTGATTTCAAATTTTCTACCAAGACTTCGAATACTTGCACTTTATTGGACATATTGCTTTGCATTGTCAGAAGTTGAGGTAAACTTTTATGTTGTTGTTGGTTTTTGTTTGAATGTTTTTACTTCTTCTCTAAAAACCGTCAGTCACCATATGGTGCGATCCCTCACTTCAAATGCCATCCTGTTCAGGAGCTCAATGACAGATCTATTTCAAAGCACATCCTCCAAAATGAGGAAGCATCTGGTAGTTTGATAGCAAGAAATCTTGTAGACTGGAAGTAGATAACATTTCAGTTACTCTATATTTACACGTAGCTGCTGTAAACCAAGCTTTCTTGGTTTAAGGCGTTTTTTGAATTAATACAGAACAATGGAGGAGACTAAAGAGATGGAATATGAGTGTTTAATGACTGCTCTTTGCATTGTTTTAGGCTGATTATGAGTTTGAGAGCCTCGTCTTAGGCTTTTGGCTATGTTGCAGGCTGCATTCCTTTGTCTTCTTTAAATGCGCTGCTTATTTATTATTGTTTTACTGAATATTTACGACTCATAAAGCCAAGCAGTATATTATACACTGAAAATATGCTGTGGTGTTACTTTATCATTACTATTTTGTGGAACGTTGCTTGCAGAAATATATATTTAATTCATAAATGAATGTCTCAAGTGGACAGTGCACAGCAGATAATGTGATATAAGGCAAGTGAAGTGCAAGAAGTCTACACTGAGAGCAAGGAGGATGGTGCATGTTAAAATCAGCTGTCATTTCTACTTGGAGACTGTCAGAAAGTAAATAGACCCCCATGCAAGTATGTAATTCTTAATGGGAAATTCCCTGACATAAATTTGCTCTGCTCTCACCTTCAGAATGGTTCAGACTTAATCACATCTTCCATTGAAATGTGAATGTGAGATAGATATAGAAGTTAGGTGGGAGAAAATGTAATATTTGATTGAGCCGGATCTTAAAAATGTAATTACAATCCAGTGTTTCACATTTAAATCCTGCTAAAATTATTAGAAAGTAACCTTGCGGAGTGTGCTGATATAATGATGAAGGGAAGCTTGGGGATAAAGGTGCCCTTTTGGATTTTCAACACCCGATGAGCAGTCTATGATAGGGGCAATTCTTCTGTATTTAGTCCAGCAATTACAACCTGTGCCGGATGACTTATGATAGCCATCAAGACCGTAGTAAACCCGACTCTAATGGACAACTAAGAGGCATAATAGTTCCTTCCAGATAAATTATTCCTGAACCTAATGCGCAAAATTGTGCAAGCAGAGTGCAGGGTTAATCAGCCAAACATAAATTGAAGCTGTCCTTTGACCAGCCTAATGGCTGCACGTTCTGTCTTGCTCTTAGCTCCAACACACACCTGACTTAAAAAAAAAAAAAAAAAGCAAGCTGGTAACCGGTTCCCATAAATTAGGGGTGCCTGTGAGGACGTTTTATGATGCTACATGTGAGCTTTATTACGAGTGGGCACTGTATGTTAGGCAGCAGATTTATTCCTGTCTGTAGTGTGATTGCTGTTATGATGGCAAGAGCAGTTTTATTCATTATTAACATTACAGTTCTTCCAGTCCATGACAGAGTAATGATAGTGTAGCTGATGTGGTATCAAAGACCGCCAGCTGGTGACGGAGCAAAAGCTAAGTGAGTGCGTGGTAACTATGAAGCCTGTTGCTTTGTGGACAGGTGCCTGGACATGCCTGGACCGGCATGTGGATACATTAGCACTCAACACCCAGGAGAGCTTGTTGCCCATCTCCGTGGTGCCTGATTGGTTAGCACTTGTTGTCTGTTTTCTCTCTCTCTCTTCACTTTTTGATGCCTCCCTCTCTCGGTCTCCCCATCTCTCCGCTCACCCCTACTGATTGTAATCTGCAGCTGTCAAGCTCCCAGTAATTGAAACTGACTTGATGAATCGCTTAATTACCTTTAATAGCTGATTCAAGAGGAGCTGAATAATGAAGATAACAGAGAATGAAGTGGAGGTTGTGAAGCATCAGTCCGTAATTGCCCCATTGTTGTTGTTTTTGTTTGCGCCACTGCGCCGTGCATTGTTTTTCCCCGTCATCGGTGCCCGCGAGCCTGCTTATGTAGCACAAGAAGATATGGACTAAAACTAACAGGATGCTGTCTCAGACTTCAAAAAAAGAAAGAAAAAAGAAATACTGCCTTTACGCTGTGCACAAAGAGGGAGTGGATGATCGAGTGAAGATTAACGAGCAGTGATAAAAGCGGAAAAAAACATCGTGAGAGGGATGGGCAGAAGTTGCAGAAAGAGGAACGCGCAAACTTTTATTATGCCCTCTCAGCTCGTCGTTAATGTTGCGTGTAGTGTGGGTGGAGCGGCAGCAGTTGACATGGCTCTGAGGTACAGTTGTATAGAGATTGCTGTGCTTTAATATCTAACCGCGATGCCCGGCGGTACCAGCAGCCCTGGCTCAGCACACTCTGACCTATAAAGGATATGAAAATGTTGCATTCCTGCCCCATTTATTATTCATTAATTGGCCAACTTACCCCCTAGTCAGCAATATTTAATATCTCAGAGAGGAATGAGGCGGAGGGGGACCCCATGTACTTCACATTTGTGGTATTCATGAAACAGAATGTAAATTGTATTATTCCCCCTGCCCACCCACCCACTCCTGTGCATTTCACTTCAAAGAGACTTCAAATAAGTTTGTTTGGAAGTGTTTGTGCTTTCTTAGCTCGGCCTTTTGCTGCTTGCTTTTCTTTAGTCACCCTGCTCCTTTGACCATTATGACGCAAAGGAGTCACTGGAAACGTTGGCTCCTTCAAGCTGGAAAGGCTGGACGTGAAACTCCTAATTAAGCATTTTTTTCCCCCTTCTTTCCTTTTATTGTGCATCCTCAGGGAGAGCTTTCTGCTGATGTTCGCAAAAACAGAAAGAGGAAAACAACAGAGAGAGGAGTTCGCAAAACAACACGGAATCAGACAGTGTGTACTGCTGTGCTCTGTATTTAGATCTTGTCACTTGCTTCAGAAAAACAAAACATAACTTGTATAACGAAAGAGTTTCTGAAGTTGCTGTAATAAAGACTGTCTGCACTTTTAGTGCTTTTTAGCTTTTTCCCTTTTGCAAGTCATTTGAGAATGGATTGCATGTGTCAGTAGCACCGGCAGCGGACTTGGTATTTTAAGCGCTCGTAGTTGTTGGTTGAAATAAATTGATGCTGACCCTGAGATTAGGAGCTCATTGGCACCCAATTATGGAAGGAGTTAAATTGATGTAACCTTTTGAGTAAGTGCCATAAACAGGAAGAATAAACAACTAATTAGCAGATTTTATTTAAAAAGAGAAGAGAAAAAGATGTTGCTCGTTGTGAAATGATTTTACCGAATGCTCTCTCATCTTCCTCGTCAGCATCATAATATTGTGGTTGTGTGGACATGAATCCAGTACTTTTCGAGTGCTGACCATAACTGGAGCAAAGCACAGACAGGGACCAGACTTGCCTGGAGCACCGATACATGCGGATTATTCACTTTTGTACCTAAGCCTTTGGAAAAAGTGGTAACTGTGGATATATTAGAAGTCTGACCAGGAAGCGGCGGGAGCAAGAGAGGACTGAATTTACAGAGGAATTTAGTGGGCCTAATTGGCCAAACAGGATGAATGAATGCACATTGCAAGAATAGGGCTGTGAAGGAGCCAAGCAAATGTTTAAAAGTGAATTTATCTAATTCCTGTGACACTTTTAAACTCTCCACTAATGGCCAGGTAAATGCCTTAAGTAAATGTTAGCAGGCCTGCAAGTAAGTGAGGAGAAAAAGGAGTAAAAGGAACAGTGGTTGGAGAAGAGGTCAAGTGGTGATGGGCCTATTATGATGTCAGGCTTACGTTACTCTCTTGGAGAGGTTTTTGAAAGAGAGTGTCTTTCTAGCCTGGCCCCACTTTTCTGTTTTGTTCCAAAAAGCAGCAGATGCTCTCTGTCTCCCCTTAGCATGGCCCCATTAATCTCATGACCAAATACCGAGCCAGAAACCGGACGAAAGGCCTCGTGAAACACTTTCATGATCCTTGTTCTTACACTGAAGTATAGCTCACCATGCAGAATTAGTACTTGACTCACCGTGGAGCCAATAAATGAAACAAAAGAGCTGTAGCATTGCTCTGCCTCGAACGACTGTGCCCTTTTTGCAGCACATGTGCAAATTCAGCATGAAATGTGACCTATTCCTAAACAGACGGGAGATTTTGCGGTGCAACCGAAAAAGATCAGATGATTGAGACTGAACATTGTTGGTTAAGAGGCAGGATGAGTCAGGTGTCAGTCGTGTATAGTACAGAGAGTACAGAGTACTTGGTTTAGTGAGCTGAAATAGGGGTTGGGGTCAATTGGAGCACAAAGGAGCGCAGCTCAGCCACAGGCAAGTGGCTGAGCTGCGCAGCACAGCACAGCGCTCTGTCTGCATGTTGTTGTTGGCAGGCCACCCGCCCTCTAAGCACGCAGCCATCTATCCACATCGTGTCATTCCTTGGCCTCTGTCAGTCAGACTGTAGGAGATGTCTGTGTCTGCGGGTGAGGATTAAATACCTTAAGTCCAACCCCCCCCAAGCTCCACCCCTTCCTGTAGATCCCAGGAGGATCTGATGTCTGCTTCAGCTCACTGCTTCCCCCAACAGATCATTACAATGCTATTGTGTATTGTGCAACTCTTTTAAAATGCTTCATATAATGTAGCATTTCATCCTTCATCCACCCTTTAATTTCCATACACTTGATATGTGGGCTGCCTGCACCGTTGCTATTATCATACAGTCATCTGTATCATCTTTGGAAGTTTCACATCCTCTGTATGAGTGTCATACTCAGACGGCGGCTATAAATAATGCTGTTTCAGTGCAATATTTCTTTTAACTTCATAAGAGATCCCTAAAGTTGAAAAATGTGTTAGCAGAGAGACTCTCATTAGCCATCTATAATTACACTGTATCCTGTGTGGGGAAGAACTGACTTATCATTTAAAGAATGGCTTAAAATATGAATGAAATTAGAACTAGGGCCTCTTTAAGAAAAGAATGATTACTGATGTTTTATCCTCTTTTGCCTTCTTAAATGGCTGGTTGTTTTTGGAAATTCTATACTAACAGCATCAAGTAGTTTAAAATAGTAGTGCATCTTTTATTTGCTTGTTTTTTTATACTGCATTTACAGTATGCACAAGGCTCTGTGCTGTGCTAATTTCCCACAAAACAATGCAGTAGTAATACAGATACCAAGCAGGCAGCCAGATGGCAATCAAGGCTGCTCAGCTTAGAAACTAAAGTCAATAACTCTTGAGTACATGAGTGCAGATAAAGTTAAAGACGTAGCACACATCCAGCTGACAAGGACGGCTGTCAGAAAGTAGCAGTGTTGTGCACTTAGCACGTCCAAAAGTATATTGGCCTTGTTGACTGTGGTGCCACATCAGTGCTAAAGAATACTGTGATGAAGAGCAAGAAGAAAGTAAAGTTGAATTTGTTTAATTATTATTCTTATTCTTATTTAAATGATTAATTAATTCATGGTATTGAATAGGTATCTGTATTGGTCCATAGGATAGTGGTTAACACATTCACCTAATATGCAAAAGATCCCCGATTCAAGACTGGGGTGAGATGCAAATCCCAGGAGTTGCGGGTCAGGAAGGGTATCTGGTTGAAAAATATGCACCTCTGTCTGCTATGGTGACCCCTGGTGAATAAGGGAACAGCCAAACTAAGCTTTTATTGGTCCAGAATTTCACAATTGGTTCCCTAGAAACTAAAATATATTCAGCTTTTTATTCAGCTATTTATGGCAGCTGTGGTACTGTAGAATGTGTTGTAAATACTGTCCAAACTCATTATCGTATCTCTCAAATAGTTCTTGGTTGAAGTGGAAACCAAAGACCGAAATATTAAAGAGAGACACTATTCTACGATTGTGTCCTGGTTTTCTCCATCATGTAACCTAAAATATTGACCTCATTCTGAAATAAAAATATAGAACCCCAGTTATTTCTGTTTTTTGGACACAGACTGGTCACCTCTTTTCCTGGTATCAGCCCAGTGGCAGCAGCAGCATTGTTTGTAAAATCCTCTTAGCTGACTGCAGGCAGCAGCGCTCCGGACCTTCCTAGCTCCTCGAAGAATGACACAGTGACTTACTCAGAACATGACACCATCCCTCAAAGTCATCACTGCAGCATATCCCTCTATGTACAGCCAGCTGTGTAATGAAAAGTGACAACACATTGTCATGCTTTTAATGTCTTTGGTCATGGGGGGATAGATAGGGCTCTGTATAAAAGTATTTGGATTGCATAGTGTCTGCTTTATCCTGGGTTTTTTTCCACTGTATTTTTTTTCTAAAGCTGTGTAAAAGAACAATAATTGAACCATATTTTTAATACATTTTACTAAAGTGCATTTAGTGTGCTTCACAGACTTGCAGTAAAATCAGACGTTAAATTGAGGGGTAAGAATGATGTTTTGATTTGGACAGTATGCAACGATGGCCTCATCCGCTAAACCTCGTTGTACTAAGTCCCAAATTTTGTGTTGCAGCAGTATTTACCATCATATCTGGTATGGTTTTATTTACTGCTATGCTGGATACTATTCCCAGAGGGCCTCATAATCCTCTTACCATATGGGGGGGCAGAGAATATATTTTCTTGCTTCAAGTGTGGTTCCAGGCATAGCCTGAGGCTTATGGCAATTTTGGCTGCATCTTCCAAGTCCAGCCATAAACCTAGCCATACTCCCCCAGCCTCTGTCCAGTCTCCTGCCTCCTTTACCCCTGCATCCGTCAGCGAGCCCTGGATCCATTTTTAGCCTGCAGCATGGAACATGTTTGCTGGTAATACATCAGTAGGCATTATAAGATCAGCCTCCACTGGGGAAAGCATAACCTTGGGAGTGACTTTGTGGTTACAACTATCCGTACTCTTCCAACTAGCCTGCTGTGAATCTTAACATGCTTTCACTCTGAGAAAAGACTCTAAGGAATGGGAGCACTTGGAAGTTTGTCAAACTTAAAAGCCCCATATTTATTCTTATTCGCGCAGTATATACAGCAACATGCATTTGACTCATTATGAAAGTCATCATTTGGATTCTGAATCCTTCCTTTCCCATTTGGCAGCGCTGTTTCTGTTTGGGTTCTGCTGTGTGGCATGCCTAGCATACCAATTCCTCAGGGCCGTGACCTGATGATTAGAAGGTCAGTTCAGGTTGTATCACTTACACCCGAGAACACAAGCAGGCAAAGAACGACATATCAGGTTTGATTTGTCGCTGGGTGTGTGCCGCATGCTGAATCACGGTCTGAATTAAGCAGGCAGGGGATCTTTAATTATGTTTTCCCCAAATAAATCTAAATTATTTGCAGGAAAGGCTGGTGGATTTATTTTCTGTCTAATTTTAAAACATCCAATTCAGGCAGGTTTAGTATTTTAATTTGTCTCCTATTTTACACTTAATTGAGACTGAAATATTGGTGTGTATTGGACCATGTAAATGTCTTGCAACATTTTCTGAAGTATGCATGCACTGTGGGTATGCGTATGTATACATAGACAAAACTTGCGATGTGTCAAACCGGTGTGCAGTCCAATGACTCACACTGCAACGACACCAAAGCTTTTTTCCATTGGCATCAGCCAGATGTGCTGCTTTTTGACTCAGCCAGCATCAGAATGCGTTTCCACATCTACTGTGTAACTTCTGCAGTCGTTTGAGCCTTCTGTTTAGTTTCAATCCCACTGTTTACGTAGCCTATGTTCGGGCTCATAATGTGGCAGGTTTCGGATGAAATGAATGGGAAAACACACATGGTGGTAACTAATCCCAGCGGCACCATCACACACTCACCACAAGCCACAGAGCCCCTCTCCATCCCCAGTTCCCACCCACTCTGGCTCCAGAACTGTTTCCATCCCTTGTGTCCCATCAGCGGCTGAACCCCCTTCCTACTGGCCCATTAGTCTCTGTGCTGATGCAGCAGAGCCGTGATGGTCAGGCGGTATGGTAGATGAAAGACTGAATTATTTGCCTTGCAGCTGTTTTCTTCGTCTCCATCCCGCAGCCACCCTGTCTACAATTTCAGTTTACTTTAATTCTATCATTGCCATTATTATCATTGAAGGCTAGGTGACAAAGCAAACGAGGAACCATACAGATTAGCAGTGAGTCTTAAAAGCTCAAAGGAAAGGAGGAGACGAATGGTCGATTTGCCACTACGGCTCTTTACTCTCTGCTGTGTATTTGTCATTTTGTATGAGTACAAAGGTGTGGGTGTGCATTTGTTTGGATGTGTGTGTGCCTGTGTCTGTGTGTGTGCGTGTGTGTGTCTGTGTGCCAGATAGCTGCCTGGCTGTGGGGTAAAGCTATTATTTTTCAGAGGATGGTATTTTATCTGTGATAATATGCTCAATAGATTGGGTTCTCCATTATTTATTGTTTCTCCACACTTATCAAATTTTTTTTCTAAAGTTGTTTGCTGAGCTTCCCATCTGCTATTCACACTCCCCCGCACTTTTACTTCCCCTGTCTTTCTTTCTCGTTCACTCGTAGCTATTTTCAACCCTGTGGAAAAGTTGTTGATTTTGGTAAAATCCCTGTAAGACACGATCATCAAAGACAGCTTAAACATTCAAAAGATTCTATTTTAGTGTTATAATAACTCTTATTTGATTGCACTACATTTTAATGACCATAATTCTGTGGGAGAGTGTGTTGTGTAAGCAGAGAACAGATGGCTCGGAGAGCCTATTTTAACAACCAAATGACTTGTTTTGTACACGAAGAGCTGACGAGGCACTCGAATTTTACTCAATTACAATTTTCCCCTAAATGGGTCTTTAACTTCATCCTTTTGCTTTCTCCCCCTCTCTCCACAGGCATCATCCACCAGATGAAGGGAGACTATGAGACCGCACTGAAACTCCACAAAACACACCTGGCCATTGCTCAGGAGCTAAATGACTATGCTGCTCAGGGCCGGGCTTATGGCAACATGGGTAATGCCTACAACGCCCTGGGAGCCTTTGACCAGGCTGTTCGCTACCACCGTCAGGAGCTGCAGATCTCCATGGAGGTCAACGACCGAGCCTCACAGGCCTCCACCCATGGCAACCTGGCTGTGGCTTACCAAGCTCTGGGTGCTCACGACCGTGCTCTGCAGCATTATCAGAACCATCTCAACATAGCTCGTGAGCTCAGAGATGTCCAGAGTGAGGCGCGGGCTCTGGGAAACCTCGGCAACTTCCATTGCTCTCGAGGAGAGTTTCCTCAGGCTGTACCATACTATGAGCAGTACCTCCGGTTGTCTCCTGACCTCCAAGATATGGAGAGCGAAGGGAAAGTTTGTCACAATCTGGGTTATGCCCACTACTGCTTGGGCAACTACCAGGATGCTGTCAAATACTATGAGCAGGACCTAGCTCTGGCCAAGGATCTACATGACAAACTGAGCCAGGCCAAGGCATACTGTAACCTTGGTTTGGCTTTCAAGGCTCTAGGAGACTTCACTAAGGCAGAGGAGTGTCAGAAGTACCTGCTGTCTCTGGCCCAGTCCCTGAACAATGCACAGGCTCGCTTCAGAGCTCTGGGGAACCTGGGGGACATATTTGTTTGTAAAAAGGATGTGGCCGGGGCCATTCAGTTTTATGAGCAGCAACTGGCATTAGCTCACCAGGTGTGGCCCCACATAACACATATTGTTCTAGAACAATTCTTCTTATTAAAATGAAAATGTTTATTTTGTTTATTTATTCATTTATAATTATTCTGTTATGTCCTTTATGCCAATATAGTGAAATTCTTTCTTGTTTCAGGTTAAGGAGCGTAGGATGGAGGCCTGTGCGTATGCTGCCCTCGGGGCCACCTATAGACTTGTACAGAAATATGACAAAGCCTTGGGCTACCATACCCAGGAGCTGGAAGTGTACCAAGAGCTCGGTGATGTGTCAGGAGAGTGCAAAGCCCATGGTCATCTGGCTGCTGTCTACATGGCCCTCGGGAAGTACGCGATGGCTTTCAAGAGCTACGAAGAGCAGTTAGAACTCGGTCGGAGGCTGAAGGATCCTGTTGTGGAGGCTCAGGTGTATGGAAACATGGGCATCACGAAAATGAATGTAGGGGTGATGGAGGAGGCTATTGGCTACCTTGAACAACAGCTGGCCACTTTACAGCAGCTGAGTGGAAACGAAGCAGTAATGGACCGGGGCAGGGCCTATGGTAATCTGGGAGACTGTTACGAGGCTCTTGGAGACTTCGAGGAAGCCATCAAATACTATGACCAGTATCTGTCAGTGGCTCAGAGCCTCAACCGCATGCAGGACCAGGAGAAAGCCTATAGAGGCTTAGGCAATGGACACAGGTGAATCTAGGAATTTGTTTCAAATGTACTTTTTTGATATTATCAGAAACACTGTTTTTCAGCATTAATATCCTCTTGCTGTTACGGCAACAGATACTTGTATCGGCTCAGTTTTAAGTACTAATGACAGTACTTTGCATATAATTTGTCTCCTTGCTCTCACAATTATGGACCACCATAGTTTAGAGACGCCTCGCTGTAGTGAACAGCACTTGGATGTGGCGCTAGCCGTCTCAGTAGCAGCAGCCTAGCGGCCCTGGCCTTATCTGTATGCAAAGTGGCTTTGGCACACAGATGTCTGAAACGGAGGGATGCACAGTTATTTCAAGACAACCTCTTACATCTTGTGTCTCTTCGCCGTTCTATTTCTCCTCATGCCTCAAAGAGCTGATAGCAACCTGGGAGACTACACTGCAAAATAAAACACGAGAAGGCTCGCCGAAATCCTCATTTCAGAGATGATTTTCTTCTTATTGTGCGTCATCAGCATGGCACGGCAGCAATCACACACAGCAGTATTAGCCATGCATGAGTTCAGAAGGGAATAATAGACATCACACATAAACCCTTCTCATCTTCCAGCGGCTCTTAGTCAGGCAAATACATTATCACACAAGATTAATTAAGCCAAAGGCTTTTATTCTTTTAATGCACCATTTGAACCAGCAGCCAGCAATTGTTGCTGTTCCTGAGAATGTGATAAAAGTCTGTTTGAAGGCTGCGAAGGCGAATAAAATGTTCACATGGGATGATTTCCACTCTGTCAATACGTACTCAAGAGGATGGGAGCAGGTGGCCTATCTTACACGGTTAACCGTGTTCTACTGCAAAATAGTCTGCACTTGAAATATCATATCATGCCTCAAATATTCCTCATATAGGAATACTTTCACACGCTCTTTAGTCTGTCGACATCAGCAGCTTTCAGCACTGAAATGAAAGGCAAAAATCTATATTTCATTGACTCCAATACTGAAATTATCTGGCACTTTGCAAATGAAAGTCTTCCTGCAATGTGTGCTGCACGATGCGTTCTAATAGTTCTCTGGTAAGAGAATGATATGAGATAAAACAAAGTGCTATAAATAGATTTTTGATTTTGAGTGTTGTGAACTTGAAAGGCATTTTGGGATTGTTTCAGCTTTAACTGAATCTGTCAGTGACATATTCTTCCAAATTTTCTTGCTAGGTTACATCACGTATCTCACTTCTAATCTGCTTCACACTAACAATCGCTGTTTTTTGTCTTGATCTGCAGGGCTATGGGAAATTTACAACAGGCACTTGTGTGTTTTGAGAAACGGCTAGTGGTGGCTCATGAGTTGGGCGAGTGTGGAGGCAAGGCTCAGGCCTACGGTGAACTGGGCGCGCTCCACAGCCAGCTGGGCAATTACGAGCAGGCCATCTCCTGTCTGGAGCGTCAGCTGGCCATCGCCCGTGACACCCAGGACAGACTACTGGAGGGTGACGCCAGTTGTGGTTTGGGGACTGTATATCAAGCCATGGGAGAGTACGAAACGGCCCTGCGGTGCCACCAAAGTGACCTGGAGATCGCAGAGGAAGCGGGCAGCACCACACGCCAGGCCCGCGCCTATGGCAACCTGGGCCTTACCTATGAGTCGCTAGGAAACTACGAGCGGGCGGTCGTGTTCCAAGAACAGCACCTAAGTGTGGCTGCTCAGACTAATGACTTGGCTGCCAAGACACTGGCCTATGGCAGCTTGGGGAGAACACACCACGCACTGCAAAACTACTCACAAGCTGTCATGTACCTGCAGGAAGGTGAGTGAGTCAGGGGGAAACAGGAGAGAGGATTGCCTTTGTTGCCTGAGCTGATAGGCTTAGAGTTTGTGAATTCATGAATAGGAAATGCAGAGCCTATTTGTTGCTAAGCCTTTGCCACATTTTTATTAGGCTGTGTGCATGTATATGTGTGTGAGTGTGTGTGTGTGCTTATGTGTTATAAGTGCACTAGGGAATTTTGTGTGTGTATTATGCGTCTGTGTTGTCTTCTGAGCTGTATATGTATACCAGCATTTGTGTGTATGTCTATGCAAACCTATCAGAATGCATGCCAAGGCATTTTTCCCGTGCACCCCTAGCTGTTTTTCACACCTCTGTATCTACCTTCTCAGAGGGTTCTTTGCAGCAAGCTGCAAAAGAATCTTTTCACACCGTAGCTGTCATACTCCTGCCTCTTAACGCTTCATTGTGCCCCGCAGATTATGGCGAAATAAAAAAATTGCAGCTTTGCCTCTCAGAAATTCATTATGTCAGTGGCACCGCTCAAAGTGTTCGCTCCTGAGGATGTGATAAGTTGCATCTTTCATGGATGGGAAAGCGCCAGACTTGCCCGTGCCCACTGACAGGCACCACCCACCGTGTCACAACCCAGACCCTGTTTGAATCAATGAAGCTGGAGTTTGTGTAAGAGGACATTTGTATATTCTGCTCTGGAGTGAGCGGAATGCAGGGGAGCAAGAATAAATCTCCTCTATCTCTCCTTTGCCGGCTGTATTCGAGTTCACTTTTCCTGCGGTGACCCATACACCCTCTGCAGGCCTGCTCGTTGAGCTTTAATGGAAACAAAGGCGACAGGCCATTCTGTCTCCACACCGTCCTCTTACTGTCCCGCGCACTGTCCTTGTATTGCTCCTTGGTCTGGCTGTGAAAAAGAACAGTGCTGCCTTGACAGCCAATTATTTCTGGCCAACCTGCCCAGACCAAAAAGTTGGCATGGTTTTTTTTCCCCATTTAGTTTTTCAGTTTTTTCTGCTTCCACTTCTAGTTTTTTTTATCTTCATGCTGCACTGCTTATGTTTTGTTTCTGTTTCCAAAAAAGATTAATTAGTAAGAGGGAAAAGGAAAAGCAGCTCCAAACTAGCAGATATCGTCGACAGCATGTGACCTCCAAACCACTGCTCGTGTATCTGTATGTGTCTGCGTGTCAGATGATTATACTTTGTTGTGCAGTACATTATGCAAAGATAAGGCTGCCCGATAACAAGCTTTGGGGTTTTTTTTCTTCGTCTTGCACTGTAATATTACAGAGCATTGTGCAGGACTTTCTAAATGTTAAACAAAGAATCATTACACACCGAGATGCACTTTCCAACGATTGATGCAATCAATAGTGTCATTAAATCAATGCAGTCATTGTAGCGACTAATGGAGATATTCCATGCCTGACTTATAGAATCGCTTATTAAGCAAACTAAAGGGATAACAATATTAACCTTCAAGGGCAGTTATTTGTTGGAAATGTACTGGAAGCCTCTTGTGTTTACATCATTTAATTTGCAAGTGTATTTATATGTATTCTGCACAAAACATTTCATAAGCTACACTCTAATTAATAATATTTGTGGCGAATGTTGGACGCAAAACATTTATAGGAAGACAAAATCATATGAAAAACTCATCTTTGATCAAGATGGGGTCTTGATCATAGGTCAGATACACAACTAAACATCAGATAAGCATTTTCGTTTCGGCCTTCACCGTGGAAAACGAGTTTTGTGACACGTGAATTTTTTCTAGGACAGGACCAACTTAGAAATTCCCTTAAAGCGTGTTCATGCTGTTAGGCTGTTGAGGGCTTGTCAAGAAGCATTTAAAACTAAATAGAGCTGGATGATATGGATCTCTGCACAACTCTCGACCAGTTATCATCATGTGTCTCATATTTTTGGTGCTAATATTTTATGCCATTAATATTAAATGTTGGTTGCAGTTAGTTGTGCTGAGTGCTGAGCTGGTGGCTTAAGGAGCTACAGATATTCTTTATTTTAGTTTTAATCTCCATATTATTCTACTTTGGCTTAAAATCTTTGACATTAACTACAAATGTCTGTGTAAACGTCACAATAAAGCCCAGCTTTGTTTTCTATAAATCATAAATTATGATAAATTACACAAAGACTCTTTTCATCATTAGCATTTCTTATGCATCTTTGTTACACGTTATATGAGAAAATGTTGGTTGTTTATAAACACCTAACTACAGAATAATATATAAATGTAAAAATCTAATATATAATTACTGGTTTTCTTTGCAAGCTACATAGAAACCTGTTCAGTTTTAAAGACAAAGAAAACCTAACCTGTTAACCTTGGGTTTGATGTTTATATAAAACACTTTCATTTTGTTATGGCAGGTGATATTCACCAAAACATGTGCACTGTTATATTTATATTTTGATGAGCAGAGTACATGTACTGATTTCTTTTGGTCAGTAATTTAAGATCCCATTTGTAATACACTTTGTGTCTTGGCTGTTGTTCTAAATTTCCTCGTAGTCTTATTATTTAATCTCAAACTGGTATCTTCATAGTAATTGCTTTATATTTTTTATATATAAATGCCTATATATTTACACCGATCAGGCGTAACATTATAAGCACCTGCCTAATATTGTGTTGGCCCCCCTTTTGCTGCCCAGACAGCCCTGACCTATCAAGGCATTGACTCCTGTAGACCGCTATGCCTCAGATGTAACAAACTACGATGTTCTGTGTATTCTGACACCTTTCTATCAGAACCAGCATTAAATTTTTTAGCATTTGAACTACAATATCTCATCTGTTGGATCCCATCACACGGGGCAGCATTGGGTCCTGATTTTCATAACTGAGCCTTGGTCGCCGTGACCCCGTCGCTGGTTCACTGCTGTTCCTTCCTTTGCCCAGTTTTGATAGATGCTGACCAATGCATGCTGGGAACACCCCATAAGAGCTGCAGTTTTGGAGATGTTGTGATCCTTACTTAATTCTTACTTGCTTCCTTAAATATCCCACCCACTAACAGGCGATGATCGCTGCATGTGGGATGATGTTGGTGCAACATTTCACTCAGATTGGCCCACCCCTTAATGAGGAGATATGGTGCAAACAGACATATATAGCAATAGTCTGATTAATTATTTATTTCTACGGAATACATACAGAGTATATGTGCTGTCAGTATTGTAACTATTGTCTTTCTTCTCCCCAAAATGTGCTTGTGTGATTTATGCCCCGTCCTAGCAGCATATCGGTGCGTTGGATATAACTTCAGCGATCCCTCCCTGCTAATCTTTGCAGCATCTCTTTGGCGATTTCTGTTCCTGATATTCACAAATAACTCCATGGCACTGGCCAGCTGCGCTGAGATGAGAGAGAAGTGAGGCTCTGGACCCTCTCTTTCTACTTCTCCTTTTTCATCCAGTACTAAACTACTCTTTGCAGTTTTTATTTGTACAATATAGTGCAACACTATCAGAGCAGTGTCCCTGGGGGAGATTGCCTGAAAAAGTGTGCTTAATCTCAAATTTTTTAATAATATCAAACATACTGTCCACCGTTCCACATGCGGCCATGATCAAAGGGCCTTTTTTTGTGTGTGTGTGTCACATGCATGCGTGTCGGGATGTTTATTTGCAGCACAGTGCACTTGCGGCTATGCAGTGCGTGAGATGTGAATGTGGAGTCTGCATGTAAAGCTTGTTTGAAGGCAGAGGTGCGTGGGCCTCAGGGGCTGCAGAGGATCTCTCACCCAGCTGTCAAGCAGCCTTTAAAGTGTTCTCTAGTTGCTCTTCAGGGTGCAGCCAGCCACGGCCACATCCTCATGTCAGCCGCTGCTACGTGCCTGTGCCTGCGGGGTGCACCAAAGGCACGCACGGTGACAGTGACAGACACTGAATGATACAGAGCGGGAGAACAGAGGGAATGAGAGAGTTAGGGAGGGAAGGAGGAGCAGAGAGGAAGAAAGAGGATGGCAGCGGAGTGGAGGGAAAAGACAGAGATCGGCATGAGTCATAATTCACATGTATTATTTCACTGTCAGCTAGAGAATAAAGAAAACATAGGTTGGTTGACATTCAGGTTTGATCATAAAAAAAAAACTATCACAGAGCAGCTCAGAGAAAGAAAGGTATGTGTGTGTGTGCACATTTGTGCGTGTTTGAGTGGGGGGGACATGAAAGACTCAGAGCTGGAGTTGAGATGAGTGAGGGGTGAGGCTGTCAGAGAATGAAAAGGATAATTTAGATCTGTTTCCTCTCTCTTACTTCAGCGCCTAATGAGCCCTAAGCAGTGCAGAGTCCCTGCCACCACAGTGAAGATGAAACAGGTAGAGAGTTTGGAGGGGGGGCGCTCCGAGACAGAGGCACAGAGATGAGAAAATGAATAGGAGGTAGAGGGAGAGAGTAGCACAGCAGATGCATTGGGGGGAGAGGGCAGGCAGTCAGACAGAGGGAGGGTGTGTAGAAAGATAAGGATACAGAGAGAGAGGGGAGACTGTTGCAGGCTTCAAAGGCTGCCGGCTAGCGTGGCCATGGAGGAGCCATGAAGTCTATGGTTCTGTGGTGTGCTGGTCTTGCGGAATAGGCTGGCTTTTTCAGGTCACGCTCTCTGTTCTTGGCTTATCTGGTTCAGCCACAGACCGTTTTCCAGGAATGAAGAAAAAAAGCAGACAAGGGTGGCTTGGCCCATTTTCTCCTCCCCCCTGACCAAAAGCACGTCTAGACCCCTGTATCACACGAGCGGGGTGGAGAGAGTAGACTTGCAAATACGGAGCTCGTGTAAAGTGAGACTGTGCATGTGCGGTGGCCTGTTGCAAACAGCAGAATGCTTGCTGTGTATTTTGTACCTTGTGGATGATGTGTGACCCAGCGACTGTGTGTGTGGTTTTTTTTTCATTATTGTCCTCTGAGGAGTGGCATTTTCAACTCAGTAATTGGGCTGAACCAAGTGCTCGGCAGGCAGGCTGAGGACACATGCTAAGATGTGACGAGTGCCTGAGAAATTGGAAGTGAAAAACAAACCAGATGATCTGACACGGGCACATTTAGCGAACGAGCACACGTGCACGTGCACATTCATACCTCTGCTGGCTCCCGAACAACTCTGAAGGTCTCTCAAACAAATATCACAAAGTAAACTCTGTGTGTTTGCACGTTGTCTGTTATTAGCTCATCAGTGTGTTTGCAAATATTTGGAGATGTCCTAGTGATGCGGCGTGTTTGTGTTTGCTCAGCCAGTCAATCCTGAGCATTGATTACTATGCAGACCCATTAGTGCTCTAAGAATCTCCCGCTATGGCCAAAACATGTGTGTGTGTTTTAGCCCCAGTGCAAGCAGCATCTTACAACTGAGGCCAAATATCCAAACCTGTTCGCTGTCAGAACATCAGTACCACGCTATGCTTACATCTGTTCCTCTGAAAGATACCTAAGAGTCTGTCTGCTCTGAATAATTTTTACCCTCCTCTCCCTCTCATCTGCTCCCTTCTCCTTGCCTTCTGACAGGCCTGCGGCTTGCGGAGCAGCTTGCTCGACGTGAGGACGAGGCGAAGATCCGCCATCGTCTTGGGCTTTCTCTGTGGGCCAGTGGGAATCTGGAGGAGGCCCAACATCAGGTAAAGCATCTCCTGCTCGCTCCTCTTCTGGTTATGGATCACCTTGACTCAGACCTCTCATTTCCTTCTCTCCTCACCTCACCTCCTCTCTCCTCTCCCTTCCATCTGGGCTCCTTCGACCTCTGGTAGTTAAGGCTGACCGCCAGTAAGCCCACATCTGTCGGCTTTGAGGTTGGCAAGGATTAGAAATGAGAGGTGGAAGTACTTGTCTTAAACACATGGGGAAATATACGTTTTCAGCAATGCCTTCGAGGTAAAAAAAAAAAAAAAAGAGCCATGAGGAGAGAGAGAACAACAGGAGGAAAGAAAAGAAGGCGAGGTGGCTGTAGAGTTAGAGCATTGGTGCTGGCAGTATGCTATGGAGTCTGTTGAGCTGGTAAATGCTGTCATCTCAGCAGACAGGCGACAGATGAGTGAATATTTTTTTGTATCTGCGTGCATGGTCTCAGGATCCCCCAAGCCTCTGCATCACACACACATTCACTCCTCTTCAGCCCACTGCCCACCTAGCAAGCATGGAATATCCCCTTAACATCTCTCTTTGCAGTCTGTCCACACACCACAGCTCACTAGTTGATATATACATATATAAAAAAGTATATATATACATATATATATACTTTTCTTCCCCCTTTCTTTGGCTTGTGTATCCACATGCAAGTTTGTGAACAGTCAGTCAGCAGCGGTGGCTGTCACGTGCGTCTGTGGGGATGTTTTTTAGCTGCTTTCATTTTTAAAATCTAGTCCAAGACTCTTTTTTTTCTTTCCCTTTTTTTTTTTTGTTATGACACACGCGCACAACTTGCATTTATTCGACCCAGATAGCTTTTGTTTTTCCGTCGGCCCTGCATCATACTTTTTCAAAAAACTATTTTTGTCTGTTTGCAATTATCTGTAACAAGAGCTGAGAATGAAAGACTGAACCAAGGTGATGGCTAGAGCAGGGGCTGAGTGCTTGTGACTCATATTGAGGAATTTGTGTTCAATTAAAGCAAAATATTATTCTAACAAGCCAATGCAACATATTTTCCACTGCATGTTTGCTTTCCAGCTTAATGCTTCACCTTCAAGACCCTAATAGTCCATGCTAACATTGTGTTGTCCTTGTTGCAATTAACTGCAATCCAGTCGTTTGCATACATACAGTACACCACAGCTATGTTGAATGTTTTTCTGCCTGTCAGCTTGTAGCTCCTGCAGTGACTTGGTGGTTGGAAAGGACGCTGTTGTCCTCAGAGTATAGATGAAATGATTATTCATGAGCTGGCCTGTCGCTACAGCTGACCTTGGTAAACACTCTGACCCACTTTATACTGCTATTTTAAAGGCTTGTATTTAAATTTATAAAGCGTTCATAGGTGTAGATTAAGAGTACTTGACCTCATGTTCCTCATTTCTCTCTATCTGCGCACCGAATTGTATTTTAGCACCCTAGCTGTGATCCCGGTGCTCGTACTGGCACACAGATTGACGTGTCCTGATTCTAATCAGGTATTTGAACAGTGCTTGCTCTCGCTAAGAAGCATTCATATCTCGGCAAACGTGAATCGATACATTTGTGCCTGCTTAAAAAAAATAATAAAAAAATCAGCGGTCTACAGTCGATTAAGCCTTTACCTCTGATATCATCTTCCGCAGGGGGATGAGAGCTCCCCGGGGATTTTATTTTAGAAAAATCATTCGAGGTATGTGTGCATTCAAGTCTGCTCACGTTTACTGATACAGTGTGACACTGACATTCACTTAACATGTCAGATAAAAGCCATGTTAGTGTGTCAGTAAAACAAGTGAGCGCTATCTGAATAGGTAGCGGCCTGAGAATGCCGCAGATTTTACTGCACCTGTGTCGCGGCAAAAAAGACACTATAGATGCAGTGCCCCCCCCCCCCCCCCCCCTTCATCTGTGCCAGTAGGGGTGAAGACAGAGGAAAGGCGCTGTGAGAAATTAGTTACACTCTTAAAGGGATATCTGCAGGCCTAACAGATGAAACTAGCACTGCAGCAATCAGCCCACAGCCCTATCAGCAAAATCAGCCTGAGACTAGCAGCTCCTTCTACTAGGACTAATGCAGCAGAACTCACAGATTCTCTACTCTCCCCCCTACACTCCCTCTGACACACTTTCCTCTTTGACCTTGGGATATGCCTGACGAGCTAGATTCTATGCCTATGTACTCACCAGGAATCCACACACACTTTCTCCCTTTCCTTCCTCTTGTCAAAGCCACAGGGTTGATAAAATCCATTTAATCCATACCAACAACCCTTTTTCCACTGCAGAGCTCTTTGTCTTGCGTGTACTATGGTCGAGCAGCAAGAGTGTTTTACCCTCTCTGCTGGCCCCAGACTCCTGGAGAGTCACTCTATAGCAGTCCCAGTTATTCTACAGGGCTGCTATATAGGTGCAGAAATAGGAAATCAATAAAAGGCTCCCATGAATCAGCACTCTTGGCCGGTTCTGCTTGGCCAGTGTGCAACAGTCCTTGCCGCCCCACCTTTTCATTGTCTCGCCTTCTTCTTTCAATCCGGTGTCTGGCCCTGAATTGAAAGATCCAACAACACAAACGGGCCTATTGAATTCACAAAGCATTTATTTTCCTGAACCGTGTTTGTCTAAGATGCTCAGGGTAATGGTTTAGCTGCTCGCAGCCCTTTCTGGGCAAATGAGAGCTGAGGAGAGGTTTACCTGTGTTTAATGGTTATTCATCAAGCTACATTACAGTACTTTATTCTGCTGTGAGAGAGAAAAGAAGAAAGGAGGCTGATCAGTGATAACCTGTGAGGTGGAATGCTACCATCTAGTGGCCATGTTCATTTTCTATCCTCTAAGGCCTAATCATGCCCAATTTAGTAAGATGCAGACATATTTAACCAACTTGTCTTTCTCATAGAATCCCAACTGCCTTCCTTTTTTTAAACACAGTTTATTCATTTTAACTTATTTTCCAGAAAAGGTATTTTGATGCAACGCCTTGCTGTTTCGGGGTCATCGTTGACGGTGCCGATGACTATTTCTTGTTATGTTTTTGTACACTATTCTTGTCTGGTAAATGAGCAATCCAGGAATGTCTGAACGCATTGCTGCCGTTATTTATCCTCAGCTTTACCGAGCATCAGCGCTGTTTGAGACCATCCGCCACGAAGCCCAACACAGCACAGATTACAAGCTTTCTCTGTTTGACCTGCAAACCTCCTGCTACCAGGCTCTCCAAAGGGTCCTTGTCAGCCTCGGTACGTCAACACACTTTACTCACACTCTCAGTACTGCACGCTGTTATGACTTGTTTTTGCTTTTGCCTCTGTGTGCACCTGAACGATTTTAGACTTCATCCGCTAATCAAAGCTGACCTCTGAACTCCGCAGGCCACCACGATGAGGCCCTGGCAGTGGCAGAGAGGGGTCGTACAAGAGCCTTTGCTGATCTCTTGGTGGAGAGGCAGACGGGCCAGCAGGAGTCGGATCCATACACGCCGGTAACAGTGGAGCACATCTTGGATACCGTGAACAGCCAGAGGGCTTTGGTGCTTTATTTTTCTATGGCTGCTGGTTACCTGTACAGCTGGCTGCTGGCTCCAGGAGCAGGTAGGTTTGGACTCTAGCTGAAAACTTTTTAATGAGTTGCTGAAATCCCATCATGTCTGTCTGACTACTGCTCTCCTGAATCTCTTTGTTTTACTTTGTTCTTTTATTCAAAACATTTAAGTGTGTGTACTTCCAATGCAACATTTTGGTTTTTTTTTACTTTAATAACCTGAAATGTGGCAAAAGCACAGAAAATGACTATTAAAAAATGGCTTAGAAATGTTGAAGTGGCACGATTTGTGCAAAGGCGATCAATAATATGAAATTATTCTGTCTGTACAGAAGCTACTTGGTTTAAAGCAAAAGCAGCCCCATGCTCACGCTTGCTTGTTCAAATTAAAGCACATAAAAGGCCCAGAGGCTAGAGGCTTGTTTTGCACTGCAGGGGTAGGAAGGCCAGCTTTAACACTGAGCGACAGTGCCACCTGCCACTCCACTGCTAGGATTTGCCCCCCTGCCTCGCTTTTCACCCCCAGAAGGCATCTGCCTGTGAACTATGCTAATTGATTGTGTCACCGATAACGACACAGCCAAAACACCAGTGGCGTCATCTTCACACGTGTCAACAGCAAAAGTCTTCCCTGCTTTTATGTTTCATGTTTGCTTTTGTTTTCATCCGTTTTCTTGATATTGCTTTGTCCTGGCACTTCTTTATACACTCCTAAATCTTTCTCTCTTTTGTTTACACTCTGAGTAGCGCTGATGCTAGCGCAGCCCCTTTTGTTTGCCTTGTAAAATTCCAGTTGTACAAAGAATAAGCTACGGTGCATGTCGCCCGACTGCTGTGGCTGCCCTACTGCTGGCTTTGCTTTGACTCTCGTGTGAAGAAAGGAAATGAGAGCCGTGACCCATGTTCCAAGGCACAAGAGCCTGAACATTTGATCAAATCCAGCTCCCAGGCAACCAGATGAACTTGACCTCCAAGCACTAGTCATAAGGAGGGGAGGAACACTACAGGGACCGGAGTACATCTTCAAAGCATCGAATATTGCCCCAGGCTAAGAGGGAGCCACTTGCTCACTAATCGCCTGTCTGTCACTTCCTGGCATTCCCTGGCATCCAGCTGGTACACAAACATGTCCAGCTCTAAAGAGTCTGCAGTCAATGAATGGGGCTCCTAATGTCATGCTGTAATTACTCCACTAGTGTACATTCTGGCCTGAATTAGCATGCACGTGCATATTCACCGGAATCACTTTACCCGTCTATTTAAACACATTTAATACGAAATGGTGAAACACACTGACACACCCACAAACCAGACACACACAAACAGCCGTATTCGCCCGATGTGCTCTTCCCCACCTGCTTGAAACTTAGCCGAGCTCTCGCGGCAGGCACCAGATGGCACGGGCAGCCTACTCTTATCTTTTATTGAACAATATTTGTTTTATTCATTTTGCTCCGCAGATGCACTGCTGCACGTGCCCTCACCCACAGCTCTCAGTTGAAATAATCCAATATTGCCACCGTCGAGAGCGAGTAATAGGAACATATTAAAAAAAAAAAAAAGGAAAGAGAGAGGGTGGAAAATAGCCACTTTCATTTGTTTTGTCATTACACTTCATAACCACCTGAAAGCAGCCAGTCATATTTACACTCCCCTCCTTTCTCTCTCTCACTCTCTCCACAGGCATCCTGAAGTTTCATGAGGTGTACCTGGGCGAGGGCGTAGCCGAAGGGGGGTCGGAATTCCAAGAGGGAGGTGTCGGCGGAGTGGTCAGTGGCTCCTCGTTGGAGCAGCACATCGCCAGTGCCCGTGAGGCTCTGGGGGTAGAGTCTTATTATAGCAGGTGAGGTGTAACAATGAAATGAAAACTCTATTTAGTTAGCTCATAATCTGTGTCACTTCCTTTTCCCTCTTTAATAACTCACTTTGTTGATTATGGCTTAGCGTACACTCGTCGCACATGTATTTGTTTTAGTTTCCCTTAAACAGAGCCACATTTTAGGTAGATCAAGTAAATGAATTGCACAAAGCTGATTTACCAAGTCGACATACTGCAAATTGTGCAAATTGTGTTGCATGTCATGCTGGAAAAAAAAGCATGTCTTATTTTGCACCCGATGTTGTTGAGATAGTTGCCGCTAGCAGTCTTCATTTATTTGTAATGAGAGGGGGAGAAGTTATCAGAACAAGTGCATAATTGGCACGGGTGGATGGCTCAAAGCTGTGAGTCCAGTGCCAAAACTTTGGCTCTGTCCCGTAGCTCTACATTCAGTCCTCGTCCTGCATGTTGTCCTCAATAATACTGGTATTAAACTAAACTGAGCTTAATGTAGAGTGTTAGATGGAGAAGGAGAATTCAGGTACTAGATTCATGCAAGGGTGTGTCTTCTTTTATGAACAGCCACGGTAATTTCTGCACTGAGCTGATGGGGTTTGCAGTGTTTCAGGCTTTTAATCGCTGTGTGCTTTCACAGCTTTTACATGCCTTATTGAAATGTCTGTGAAAACAAAGCTATTTACGGAACTGTGTTGACATATTAGATTAATGTATGAATGTTACTATATCTAATAATGACTTTATTAAATACCTAAAGCCTGACAGCCTGCAGAAAAAAAGTCAAGAGCAATGTGTGCATTTACGCACACGGCGCAGTATTATTAACGTTATTAACACACAGATGGCTCGGGTACTGGTGCTAAATAATTTCTTCTGCTCTTTTACGCGTGGGACAGGTGAGTTGTTAAACACATATTTCAGATTTATACGGTGGATGAGTTTGTAATAAATCCTCCACTTCAGTCCTCAGGACCACACGCAGCCGCCAGCAATGTCTGTCACAAGAGTTCAGCCTTATATCAAAACATTTTCATTCTTCTTCCGCCTCTCAGTTATCTGAATTGCCACGCTGTTTTCAGAGAGAAACACGCATAAAACCTGCTTTTTATGTTATTATTGTTAGTTTTTGTTAGTACGTTACTTGCGTCTTCACCCACCCTCAGCTGGTGTGTTCGTTTTTTTAAGCTTGGTCGTTACTGAAATGAACTGGTGCGATCTTTGTTTTTAAATCAGCACACTGTTAGAAGATCACCTGCAAATCTCTCTCCGCAGCTCTTGTGAGGCCTGTTCAACACCATCAATTCATCCTGTGCATTTCTGGCTACTTTTAGTTTTTTAATCTATCAGTAACAGAGTACCAGTCATCACCTCAGTTATAAGGAATAATACTCACAGGCTCAATATAAGCAATCTCAAATGTCAGCAAATTCCTAGAGGGACGTGACGGGAATGTGCAAAGAAGCTTCCCTCTAGTTTTCCATCAAGTCAGTTATGATAGTTTCAGCAAACTCCCTCCAGGAATTTGCTGACATTTGTGACTCCTTATATTGATGCTATTAATATAATTTTCTACACTAAAGCGATAAAGTAAGATTGCTGAAACGATTGTAATTGATCTCAGGGAATGTTCCAAAAAGTGGTAAAACTACAGGGACAAACATCTTTGCACCCAAAAAATACTCTCCACAACAAAGTGCAGGGATACACAAGGTAAAAAAAAAAAAAATCCCAGCATTTTACCACATATAAAACACTGGGTCATGACCACATGGCAATTAACATGTAATGCACCAGAACAAGCATAAGTAGGTTATAAAGATTCCCCTCAGCAGTCTAAATCAGGCCTTAGCAGAAGAAGGGTTGTTTTATTGTGAGTGTGTGTGTAAAAGAGTGTGATGCTTCCTGTGATGACAGACATCCACTACCTCTTTAAAGGGCTTTGCTCTCCCCCCCAGTGGGAATAAATGAGATGGAATAATGGCTCTTGATATAACTCGAGGTGTTGAATCCACCTAACACACAGCCAGTCTGACAACCCAAGGAAAAGAGAAGGCGGTTACTGTAACCTTAAGGAAGAATGGGGAGGAAGGTTCAGAGGAGACGCTAAAATCAGTGAGCCAAAAGTCAAAGAAGAGGCTGGTAGTGAATAGAGATCTAACACACAACAGGGGATGTAGTCATATGTGTAGGGCATGTAAAGTGTTCTGAGATGTATCAAAAGTTCAAATCACCCATTGACATCCTTGGAGCTACACTGCACTTGACGTGTGCCATGTTTCTCTAGTTGGAGTTTGATCCATAGTGACCAGCTGCTCCACCCAGTGCCAGTCTCTTCCACCCCTAGCAGTCTGGCCCTCCTGCCCCATTACCAGCTCATTTACTTCTCCAATGGGAAGTTGCATACACACCACTGCGCCTGGATGGGCACCATATGGCCCCACTTACCAGCCCATTCAGTCTCCAGAGTGCAGAGAAAGGGAGGCAGCACTCTGAAATGAGTGTCTACAGAATGAATGGGATGGAGAAAAATGGAGAGGAGCATATGTGTGTGAAAGACAGGATAATAAAGAGAGCGGAAGACACGGCTTTTGTGATAGTCGAAATCTGCGTATTAACATGTGGAATCTCTCCATCTTTTTGAAAATCCAGTCTGAATAGGTCTGTTACCATGTACATTCCCGGAGAGCGAATCTCAGTGTGAGCCATGTACTGTGGCTTTAAGAATTGCAGTGGTAGGTGCGCAAGGCAATCAGAGATCCCATGGTGGTTCCAAGAAGTTCATACAGCTGCTGTGAGATACTCTAAGAGTTGCATGATATCAAAGGAGAGGTTCACGCATGAAGGGCGAGATGAGAGAGTGGTTGCGAGCTAGTGATTGGGGGGGGATGACACCCCCGCGACTGGATCAGCATTACTGGCATTATATTGAAAGGATTACAATCAGGCTGTTGGATCCAGGCTGAAAAAAAGAGGCCAAGTGTGTGAGGGTTGAACGGTGTGTGTTTTTTGGCAGGTCAGAAGTGTCTGTGTGTGTGTGTTTCTGTGAGTACTTGATTTATCCGCAGCGAAACAATATAAGAGTGTATTGTCTGCTGTGCTCACATGCTTTTTTTTCTCTTGGCAACATTTCTGTGGCCTTGGATGCCTCTCACTCCATCTCTTTCTCTCTTTCAGAGGGTGCTCGAGCAGTGAGACTGAGAGTGAGGCGGGAGATTTGTTGGATCAACAATTTGAGGAGCTCAACAACAAGCTTAACTCCGTCACTGATCCAACGGGCTTCCTGCGCATGGTGTCCAGAAACAACCTGTTCAACAGGTAGGGGGGTTTTGATGCACATCACCTCAGTGTTCCTTGGCTGTTAATGAGTGGCAGTGTTAATCACCAAATGCTACTTAGACCCACTTTTGCACAAAGAAGACGATTAAAAGTCTCTGCTCGAGTAAGGAGATTCGTGGGTATTGTGGCTCATCTGTGAAAGGACTCTTTTCTCCATTGTTTAGCCAGCGCAGAGGCAGCATGTGAATCCTCCTTATTAAATAGACTGAGTAAAGCCAAAGCTGCTAAAGCCCTTATCAACTGTCTACTCTGATGGAAGCCCTGTGTGTGCGTGAATGTGGTCACATGTGCGTGTGACTGTTTGCCAGGCGCAGACATGGAGATGAATGTGGTTTTAAAATGTTTGCCATGTCTGTGTTTGTTATGCAGATTTATGAGATTTTAGTGAGAGCGCCACTGGCTTGTTCACAGCGTTATTTATTGACACTATGCAGAGTATTCATTTACATTGGGCTGATTGGTAAGGTATACCGACAATGTGCGTGCATGTGTGTGCATACTTGTGTGTCTGGGTCATATTTCCCTGTCCTCATCCACAGTTGAGCTGTTCTTTGATGAGAGGGTAATTCCAGCTTTAATTGAGTCTTGGTGCTCATTAAGCCCCTTTAATGGGCTGCCGGTAATAATCCCCTCATTCTTTTGGGCCTTTAAAAAAAAAATCTGAATTATAAAGCTCATCATGCTTAGGAGCCTGTCGTCTGTCACAATACCAAAAGCAAGAGAAAATTGAGAAAACCTCTTTGTCCTCCATACATCTTGAGGTTTGGTGTCAGATAATCTGTGTGTTATTCAAGAGCTCTTTTTGAATTCACTTTCTCCTGCTATTTTTCCTTACATGTTTAGGCTATTACCATTTAATGGAATGAATTTATATGAATACTTCAGGATTTTGATATTTATGTATTACAAAGAGAAAGGATACGTTTATTTCAAAAAGAAACCTTAATTGAATAACATTTAAATTCAAATAGGTACAGGGCACTGAGATCTCGTCTTCAGTACGGAGCTTGGAAGGATTACTGTGGGAAAGTGATAATGAAAGTTTCTTTGTGTCTTCGTTGTGTAACTTGATGAGATTGTTTAATGATCTTGCAGTTCTCTGTAAAATTCTGCCAAAAGGATGATGCAAGGTTTATTTTATCAGCAGTACAAAGACAGCCAATATAATAAGCTTAGAGGTACAGTAGTTATTTTTTAGGTTATTAAATAGAAAAAAAGAATATTGTATTCATAGTTATACATGAATTCGTGTGTAATTACATGCTCTAACAAAATCATGCGTTCTCGTAAACTTCGAATTAATTGTTACAGATACACAAACTGGAGCGAGTGCCAGTTTGTTGAAGCCGCCGTGTTGCCCTGTCACGTTGTCATGCCATGGCCATTTCACCAGCCTCATACGCAGCACACCTTATACGTAACTTTGAATTTAAAGATCACCAATAGCTCTTTCCAACTATATTCGACCATTTAACATTTGTACATGTATATTTTCATCATCTCTTTCTCATAGTGTCTTTCTCCTCCTCCTTTTCATCTCATCCTCTTCCTCCTTATCTCAAGCTTCATCTCCTGAACAGCAGCTAGGGCTGTAACACACAAAAATTTGAATAAACGTGTGTATTTATTCATGCAGTTAAACATTGTCACCGGGTAATTAGATGCCAATGTTAGGCTTGAATGTCCTAAAAATAAACCTTTAAAAATATCGTCTCACACATTTCCTGAGTTCATTTGCAAGGCGTCCGAGCCCAGCAGTGTTGGATCCGCTTCAAATGAAGTTCCCCTAACGCTGGCTAGCAGCAGCTAACTGTGGCAAAAGATCAGCTCTTAAGTTCAGGATATCATCAACAATTCGTCTCAGTATCACTGACATGAGACAGGAGTGAGACCCAGCCTTCATTCACAAAGTCTGACAGCCTCTTCCAGAATACATAGACATGCATATTGATAGCTGAGGTAAACAGCAGATTGACAGCCTACACTCACAGATGAACGACATCCAGAGTTCTTTATCCTACATTAGCCACCGTAGCCAGGGTTACACACCTGAATTTGGATGGATAACAAAACAGAGCAAGCTGCAATCCACTGACATCTAGTGGTAAGATTTCACACACTGCACCTTTAAATGTATACTAGAGGATGATTTATTTATCTCTGATTACCACGCAGATGACACTTAAAGACCCGTTTTTCACTTACAACCACTGAATGCAATCTTCACGTTCAGCCTCTCTACAGCTCCCAATCTTTTCTTTTCATTGTCTCCCTTTACACTTGACACTCACCTTCTTTTGGCTTATCCCTTGTCTCCTCACTCATTCTTCTTGTCAGGCTAACAAACGATTGTTTTGCTTTCCCATGGAGCCTTATGCCAAGGCCTGGGAGAGAGACAGAGAGTCGGGAGGCTGGAGGAAAGCCAGTGGCCTGGGGCTACCAGAAGGGCAGGATAGATGTCTGTTGGCTGGGTCCGGAAGAAATTCTGGCTGGTGGAACAGATGGAGGAGTAGTGACAAGTGTGACTATAAAGCTTGGCCCTGCTAGGAAAAAGGAAAAGGCTTCTAGCCCCTCAGCCACCATTAGCACAGTTCTCAGTATGCTGACTTTCTCTATGTGAGCTGAGGGCTGTCATTCCCTTCACACAGCAGACAGGCATCCAAAACGCATTGTGCTGTTATCTTGAGTTGGTTTGTTGATAAAGATTGAAGACAACAAAACTAACAGATGATGGGATGTTCTGAATTTAAAATGTTGAAGAAAATGCATGAATGGTGCTCTCCTTCTGTGGTGATTCTGCCAGTCTGGCCCCTATTTAGGCCAATAAGTGCTAGATAAGCAGTGCAATACTGCCATCTAGTGAAGGTGTACATATTGACATGGTAAACTGAGTGAATTGAAACAGCCTTTGTATTATACTTGCCTTCCCAAGGGGTAACAACAAATTAATATATCCTACCCTCATCTACCTCCTCTTGGAATAAATTTGTTCTACGTTTGAGCAGATATATGAATGTGATGATCCTCTGCGACACATTATCTATTAAATTAAAAATGGACTTTGTCATCCACTTTCTCAACACACAGGCAAAACTGCGTTTTGGAATTAACAAGAAGGCCAGAAAGGCCCAAAGAAATATTTGAACAGTTTAAAGTTGGTTTAGTCTCAGCAAAGACTCCTAACTCAAAAATCATGAAGAATCTTAAGTGTCTGAAACTTTCTTGAGGTTTTCAGGATTAAAATGAAAACTACAGTACTTTGTTTTGTGTCTCTGCAGGAGTTGCCAGAGTATGACAAGCCTGTTCAGCAACACAATGTCTCCTGCCAAAGATGGCAACTCTTCCCTGCCCCGTCGCTCCAGCAACCTTGGAAAACCTCCACTGCGGGCACTTTATGATTTGCTCATCGCACCTATGGAGGGGGTAAGTACTACTTCGGCGGGGTATTGCCTGTCTGTTGAGGCAGTTGTGTGACAGAGAGAAGAAAACACAATAGGGTGCTTTCGAGAGGAACAGAAAAGCAGAAAAAAATGAATTTCCTTTATATGATTAAGTGTTTTCATATCCTTGCCTCACAGGGCTTGATGCACTCCAGTGGGCCTGTTGGCAGACACAGGCAACTAGTGATGGTGCTTGAGGGAGAACTGTACCTCATCCCGTTTGCTCTGCTAAAAGGAAGCTCTTCTAATGAATACTTATATGAGCGTTTCAGCCTCATTGCTGTGCCCTCCATTCATGGCCTTGGAACCAGTGCAAAGGTACAGCTTCTTATTTAAACTTTGTCACGTTTTTACAATCTGTAATGCTATAACAAACTATTCACCATCCGTCCTAAGCTTTGCTGTGCTACAAGGTAAAATTTGTTGATGTCCTCTAAGGCTCATTCTCGGCGTCCTGGACCAGCCCCATGCGGCGGCGTCTCAATGGCAGCAGTGGTGGGTAACCCGAGACTTCCCTCACCTGTGATGGATCGCTGGCTGTGGGGACCTATGCCGTCTGCAGAGGAGGAAGCACTAATGGTGGCTGAGCTGCTGGGATGCCAACCCCTTGCTGGCTCTTCTGCCACAAAGGAGAGGGTCATGAGTGCTCTAACACAGGCTGAATGCGCCCACTTCGCCACCCACATTTCTTGGAAATTAGCTGCTCTGGTGCTCACCCCAAACCCTGAAGCTGTGCCTGGGGGAGCAAGCGCCAATGTGGGAGTGGGAACAGTGGGAAGAGGTGCAGGGGGGAGAGCAGGCAGCAGTGGCCGAGGCAGAAAGGGCTCCACTGGAAGTGGCTACACCATCCCAGAGTCTCTCCACATGCAGGATGACAGCAGTGATGTGGAGAGCATCTGTGACAGCCCGCCCCTTCAGGAGTTCCTGCTTACAGCTGCAGATATTTTGGATCTGAGGTTGCCCGTCAAGCTGGTTGTGCTGGGGTAGGTAGACTGGCAAAGCGATACAACTAAATAGTGATTTTTTTTTAATGTAGATTTAAAGTCATTAAAAAAAACCATGAGATTAACCATATTGAAGATCTGAATTCAAAATTGATTGACTGACATGAAATTCATTAAACACACAAATGTACTTAAAATGTACATCATGATTTATTTGATAAGCACAGGGTAGAATACCAAATTTCAAGCTTGACATTTTAGTTTTACAGTTTTCACATTTGAGCCTTGTCTTTTCGTGGCTGCAGGTCATACCAAGAGTCCAGCAGCAAGGTCACAGCAGATGGTGTTGTGGGACTGACTAGAGCTTTCCTGGCTGCTGGGGCTCAGTGTGTACTTGTGTCCTTGTGGCCTGTCCCAGTTGCTGCCTCCAAGGTTTTTGTCCATGCCTTCTATTCCGCCCTTCTCAACGGGACCAAAGCTAGTGCGGCACTGGCAGATGCCATGAAGACTGTCCAGAGCAGCAAGCAGTACTCACACCCTTCCAACTGGGCAGGTCAGGGATGAAATTCCTTTATGCATTATTTCAACATTAGTAATAAACAAAGTAGTTAAAAGAAGATCGCTGTGAAACTGAGCTCTTCTTACTTTATTTCTTTTTTTCAGGATACATGCTGATTGGCAATGATGTGAAGCTTAACAGCCCATCTTCCCTAATTGGCCAAGCTTTAGCTGAGATTCTACAGTATCCAGATCGGGCTCGCGATGCTCTGAGGGTTTTACTTCACTTGGTGAGACACACACCGTTACTTATTTTACAAGATGTCACAGTCAGCACTGCTCAAAAACACTGATGGTGCATTGCTGTGCTCACTGCAGGTGGAAAAGTCTCTTCAGAGGATACAGAATGGCCAGCGTAATTCCATGTATACATCCCAGCAGAGTGTGGAGAACAAAGTAGGGGGTGTCCCTGGTTGGCAGGCTCTGCTGACAGCTGTGGGCTTCCGTCTTGACTCTGCAGGCACCGGTATCCCCGCTGCTGTCTTCTTTCCCACTGCTGACCCAGGAGACAGGCTTCAGCAGTGCAGCACCACCTTACAGTCACTGCTGGGTATGTAGACAATGTAGCTATTTAAAACAAACCAAGTTGTTTACAATGTGCCCAAGGTTATGGATTTATAAATACTAGCAAATCCCTGTGCTACGACAACTTATCTGGCTTATAATGTTGGGAAATTGAACATTTCTCATTGAATAAAGTTAAAGGTTTAAATACTGTTTGTATTTGATATTGTTTGTCTTTGCTATAATGCTGCCATCATTATGATGCTAAGCTTCTGTTACACAGCAGCACTGATTCCTACCTGATTCAACATTTTGTTTTTTAAATGACAACAACAACCAAAACATTGCCATAACATTTTGATGTCAAATAATCCAATTAAATGAGAAAACACAATTTATTTACTAAAAAATGCACATGAAGATTACTCTAAATCCTGGGAGCATTTAGTGTTATGCTTGTCACTAAACATAGCTTATTATAGCCCCAACAGGAGTTGCAAGGTCGTTGTCGTGCTGCAGGATGAGTTTGAGACCAGGGCCCGTATCCCTAAAGATTCTGAGAATCCTCTCAGAGAGCTCCTAACTTAACCTAAAAATTCCTTGCCAGGAGTTTTAGCTTAGAAGTGATTCCAGAACATTTTCAGTGAACTCTGAGCAAGGAATGGATGGAAAATCCTATCTTAGTGAGGAGGTGTGGTTGACCCCGTTGCTAGGTATGAGTCATCATTTCAAAAGCCGTGATTGGTTGATCCTACAAGTTTGATGGAAATGAGCTTTTGGTGATAATGAGCAAAGGATGTACCCTCAAATCAATAAACATATTATATACTCTAATCTTATGCTGACTGTAATTGTAAATAATATTTCACATTCAAGAAAATATCTGGAAAATGAATAGTAAGCTGTAGGGGTTATAGCCATTAGAATCTAAAATATGTGAAAACTTAAACTCATTACACCCTGTTCAAATAATGATTCGTGTCTTATTTGCTCATATTAATATCCTAGCTGACATATTTTGTACTTTCACTCCCATATGGACCCCGTTGAAAACAAGATGGCCTATCTCAAGAGGCTGTCCTTAATGAAGTAGAAATCACAACGTTACAAGTCCAGTGTGGTCTTAACGAGGGTAACACGGCTCAGCTTTTAGCAATGTCTGTGATTGAAGACCCAAGTCATCACTGCTGCATTGTTGCATTTTCCCGGTTGCCAAATACCTCGGGGTTGTGATTACTTTCGTCTCCGGTGTAATAGCGTTGTGGCGTCGAGTTGGTGAAGTAATTGCATCTCTAAGGAGATCCACCACAAACATGATTCCTGCACGATCCAATCTGTAGCATCTCAATAATTCCCTGTCATCCAGTGTTTGCAGGACATCTCTCCTGCCTCTTCTGTTGGCCATTTTGTGCAGCTGCTTAGGGGAACTCCTAAGCCACTAAAAGTCCTCTTCCCTGCTCTTAGCAGATCTCGCCTTAGGAGCCCTTTTAAGCGCTAGGAATCTTGAGGAATAGCTTTTATATTAACTGGGATTGTCGTGTCACTTTTAGGGGAAATTCTAAGAAAACGTCATGACTCTGAGAATTTTCTTAGAATTTGGCCGCTAGGAGCCACTTTTTGCACAAAGATTCTTTAGGGATACGGGCCCAGGACACCTTCCTGGCATCACTCTGATAGAATCTCAGAACATTTTAACACAATTTATGTTTGCGCCATTTCATTGATCTATGTATCGCCCCATGTTTAGCACTTTTTTTTACCACTACCATTTAAACCAGTGTGCCTTGTTAATGAATGATGAAGAACTTCCTTTGATCCAATCCCTTAGGTCTGCCACCGCCAGCTCTGCAAGCTTTGTGCAAACTCATTACAGCTTCAGAGGCAGGAGAGCAGCTCATCAACCGGGTAGGTCCCTGCAGCTCTGAACAAATGCTGTTGAGTTTTGCACCCAGTACCCACTGGTCTTTGGTTCAAATGACAAATACCATTCCTGTTACTTAGAGTTAAAAAGCATTGTAGCAGTCCCCTTTCACTTTCTTTGAAACTTTGCCACACCTTTGTATTATAAGTGCGTTGCTAGAAGAAGCATATCAGTGATTTTATCACTGTGTAATTTGGTAATGTCAGGACTGGATACGCTCTAATGAACTGGCAACTCAAGCTGGAGCTTAATCTGCATTGAAATGCAGCACTGAATTCTAACTAGTTGCCCAAAGTCTTAACTACAGTCTGAGTTCTGTTCTCTTCCTCCCCAAGCTTATGACACCTGAGAATTAATCTGGGACTGACGTAGTTTATCCCTGTTTACGTGTAACATGTGGCTGTCACATGCTTAAAGTCATCAAGTTAGTTTGTGATTGGCAATTTTCATAGCCTCAAAATGTAAGTGTGTGTGTGTCAGTGGAAACACTTGATCTAATCTATATATGCTGCAAGCAATAAACTTTAATCTGTTAAACCACTAATGTTACTTGTTGCTGTACCCTCTTGTTGCCATAAATCCTTGTACTTTACTCTTTTTCTTTTTCTTCCTTTTCTTTTTTTTTTTTTGCGAATGGCCTGTGTGCATGCCATTAAACACCTGTTTTCTCTCCCCTGCTCCTAACGTGTGGTCTGAAGGCTGTTAAAAATATGGTGGCGATGGTAAGTGTGCATTCACTACCAGCACTCCATCCCATAGCTATCTTGTTAAATCACTCTTTACTGTCTGTTCTGCTAAACTCTCTTTGTATTGGCGAAAATGCATGTTGTTTTTCCTCTCCACATGCAAAGTTTACTGTCTTGTGTTGTTCATAGTTTTTCCTTTGCTAGTTTTCAGTCAAATCTAAGGGATTTGGGGGTATATAAGATTTAAAACTTGGGTTTGGTTCAGGTCAAAGGAATGTTTCAGGGTGGAAGCAGGGGTAAATCTGTGATGTAAAAAACCCTTTCTCAATCGTGTCGGGTGAAACGAGAAGAAGGGGTTTCTGCACAGTTGCGTCAAGTTGACAAAGATGTCTCTGTTCAAAGCAAAGTAATCCCCAAACAAAACACGTAAGTGTGCTCTCGGGCCGCGTGTTAAACCCTACAAAGCCCAAACCCTTCCAGCTCAGCTTACCTACAGTTATTTTATTGCCAAGATTGCTCGTGCACTGGGCTCAGACATATTTTTTTTAGGACACAGGCTTATACAAGATACATGAATATGTTTTAATTGGACGACTTAAAGAGAAGAAAATGAAATCATTATTAAAAGGAAGAAGCTGTATAATTTTTTCACTTGGGTTATTTAAGTTACTGATGCAACGCTTTGATCACCCAGTTCACTTTTAAGCCGTTAATTACATCTCCACTACTTTATTGTAATGTTGTCCCCTGTCTCTTTCAGCTCCACCAGGTGCTAGTCCAACTACAGACAGGAGAGAAAGAACAGGATTTCTCCCTGCTGCCCATTCAGGTGTCCATTAGTGTGCAGCTATGGAGACTCCCAGGATGCCATGAATTTCTGGCTGCTCTTGGTTAGTCATCTATTATGTAAAAAAAAAAAGTCCCTATCCTATTGTCTACCATATGTCTATTTAAGTTACAGCTGTTGTCCTGTTTTGCATGTGCAGGGTTTGACTTATGTGAGGTAGGCCAAGAAGAAGTAGTACTGAAGACAGGCAAGCTAGCCAACCGCCGCACCTTGCACTTTGCTCTCCAGTCTCTGCTGGCACTCTTTGGTAAGTAAATGTATTTTTTTGCTTATGCACTTTCATTCTTTGCTGATTGTTGTTGAGCTCCTAACTTGATTCCCTGTACACTGGAATCTGAACTGTGCATTGGCACTTTTTAACAGCCCGTTTTTATCCTGTGTTTATCTCATGTCACATTTTTCATCATCTCTTTTCTTTTATGTTCAGACTCCACAGAACTGCCCAAACGCTTGAGCCTGGACAGCTCATCCTCCCTTGAGTCCCTAGCTTCAGCCCAGTCTGTGTCAAACCCCCTGCCCATGGGATACTCAAGCCTTCCCTTCTCTCCTCCTTGCCTGGACAATCAAGTATCTGATGCCATTTCTGTTTATAGCCTTAGCTCTGTAGCCTCCTCTATGAGCTTTGCTTCCAAGTCAGACTGTGATTTCCTTGCTCATCGGCAGCGCGGTGGGGTCACAGCACACTACTCGGTCCACAAACACCCTCATGTTCCTCGCAGCCGCTCGTCTCCCCATGGAGCAGCTGCTGCAGTGGCGGGAGCCCGCGGAGATGAGGAGGAATATGAGGGCTTTTCCATTATCAGCAGTGAGCCCCTGGGAAGTCATTGTGACTCTCTGCCTTTGCCACCAGGCCACAGCCAGCGCCACCACCGGGGAGGCAGGGGTGTCGTCGGTGGCTCCAGCACAGGAACGGGGAGAGGGTACACTGTTTCTGTATCATCGAGGGGCAGTGTCAGCACCCCAACATCTCCCGTCAAAACAAACCTGGTGCCCAGCCCAAACTCACCGTTTCAGAAAGTCGGTAAGGTGAGCAGCTCAGATACAGGAGAATCTGACCAGTCCAGTACTGAGACGGACAGCACTGTCAAGTCTCAGGAAGAAAAAACTGTCCCTCTAGATCCTCAGGAACTGGCCCAGAAGATTCTGGAAGAGACTCACAGCCATTTGCGTGCTGTGGGTAGTCTTCAGAGGGCTGGTGCAGAGGCCGGGACAGCTGGAGGAACCTCAGCACGGAGTAGCGCATTCCGCTCTTCTGAAACTAGTGCGTTCAGCCGTCCTAACAGCGGCGCTAGTGGTCGAGCTCAGTCTTCCCCAAGACCCAAACCTCCCTCCCGATCTTCTTCACTGCAGAAGATAAGCTCTGGCTACAATAGCCCTGCGGTCTCTGAGTCTTCCCAAAAGGAGGGCAGCCATCCTTCACCCACTTCAGACACTCACGCACAGTTCAAATTAAAGTACCCGAGCTCCCCGTACAGTGGCCACATCTCTCGTTCCCCGAGCAACGTGTCTCCCAGTTCTGGTCACCAGTCCCCTGCTGGTAGTGCTCCATCTCCTGCTCTTTCCTACTCCTCTACAGGCTCTGCCTGCTCTACATCAGCTGACACGGCGGATTTGGATCGACTAAGAAGAGGGGTCATTGATGAAAAAGTACAAGCTATCCACAATCTGAAGACCTTTTGGGCTAATGCTGCGGCCCAACAACAGCAACATCTAGGTCCTGTCAAAGCTGTCCACAGCACACCCGGTCCTCTCGCCTCTGCCAGCAGAGATGTACTAAGTCTTCTGAACCTCTCCCCGCGCCACTGCTCCCCTAACGACACCCAAGACAGCCTGGAGCTGCGGGAGCTGGGGCTGCAGTCACTGGATAGGGGTAGCAAGAACTCTTCCAATGGACATCACTGTTCCAACCCCAGAAAAGTGGCCCCATCACCTACTATTTCCACTAGCAGTAGCCCTGGTGCTCGTTCTATCCGACTACCTGCTGGCAATGGATACAAGTTCCTGTCACCTGGAAGATTTTTCCCTTCCTCTAAATGCTGAGACATTTAAAACGGTCCAATACTTTTATCTATCATTTACTATCCTGGGTGCTGGAGGGGTAGGGCACTTTTTGGGGACCGCCATTGGTCCATCAAGGTTGACTGACAGCGAGAAGGATTTCTTTGGTTGTGAGTTTGATTCTGCAGAGGCACATGAGTGCTTTAGAGAGCGTCTAGTCTTTGTGCCCATAACACTGTAAATGGCAATGAAAAAAACTCAACGACCTGATACTGTGTTTGTGTGTAACTGTGTGTCAGGTAGATGTAAATGCCATTTGGTATTTTTTCCCCCAAAAAACGTTGCTGTTCGTGTGGGCCAAGATGCAACAGCTATGACTGATTTCTTCCTTCTTTTTTTTTGTTTTTAAATTTAATGGTTATTGTTATTGTTTGTTATTGTTATTAATATAATAATTATTATTATGTTTTGTAAATTAATTCCAGTGTTTCACAATCAGTATTAAGCGTTTTTATATGATTAAAAAGTGAACAAACCTGTACCATGTAAAGATGGATAGAGTGGAGAAAAAGATTTAATATTTTTTATTGAAATCAAAAGGGCATTTTGCCTGATTTCTTTGTGAATTGAGTGTCTGCTCTGAAGCATGGATTCTCTTGCTATTCAGTGTTAAGTACCATGTATGACTTTTTAGCCCATGATTTTTTTAGATTAAACATGAAAGTTTCATGACAACCATCTGTCATTTATCAGTAAACTGTTTCAATAAAGCATCATGTTTGCTTTCTTGTATTCTTGACATTATTCTTTTGTGTGGCTTCATACATCTATAGAGACCTTATTCCAGTTCAAGTTGGGACGGCTGTCGCAAAAAGAGAAATGATTAGCATATCATTTAAATCTTATATTTACTTGAATATAGTACAAATATAACATGGCTAAAGCTGAAAGTAATATGAACAATATAATGAGAAAAATATTTGCCCTCTTTTTGTCACGTCAGATCCTCTGGAGTAGAGAGAGCAGACGCAAATACAGACTAAGGAGACAGAACTGGACTTAACGAAAAGCAAACAGTTTATTTTTGGCTGTACAAAAAAATTAAAAAGAAAGATGGACGGGGACTAAGCTTAAACTAACAATGCTAAACTGGAGGAAGGTATATACTAAACACTAGATACCTGGAATGTGAAAACCTGAAACATGGAAACCGAGATCAGAAACATGAGCTTAGATGAACAGATGATATAACGAGGGACAAAAGGAAACTCACACAATAAATACACAAAAGGATGATCAGGGAAGTAGAGGCAGCTGGACAACACAGGAGGAACAAATCAGATTGAACAAAGTGAACACATTGGATACAGGACAGGAGACTATCAAAATAGGACAGGAAACAACAGACGCAAGCTTGACACAGTGACTGGGGAGACACGAGTAAACACGGCGACAAAGACTGACTAAACACAGAAGAAGATTAGACACTGAGAGAGAACTAAGATTGCTAAGAACTGAAGGCTAACAGAAACAAACTTAAAACATGATGAAAGAATAACCATGAACCTAAGAATCGCAATGAATATTCAAAAGCAAATAGCATGATGTCCAGAACTAGAAAACACTGGGTCACAGACAGTGCCCTGACACTTTTTGCCCTTTACGGGGGTTTCTTTTTGTATGTTTGTCAAACTTCTATGGGGTTTTTTTTTTTGGGTTGTGTTTATGTTTTTGGAAAGCTAGTCCAGTTAAACTAGTCACACCCAGGTCTGGTTATTAACAGGGCCTGATAGGTATAGTAGCTTTTAAATGAAATTATCATTTAAATACTGCAGTTTATATTTACTTCTCTGTTAAATATTACAATTTGTTTGATGACCTGAAACAAATATGGTGCAACAAATATGGAAAAATATGGACTGATGCACAAGACATGGGTAACTTGCACACCTAATCCTACACAGTATATATAGGTTTTGGGATAACATAAGCTACTATCCAGTCATCTTTTTCAGGGAATACCTTGCTTATTTCAGTAACAACAAAAGAAAATTACATTTCGGTTTCAGTGTTTGTGTCTTTGTACCGTCTTTAATTAAATATGGAGTAATTATTATTTACAGATTTATAGATTAATGGAACCACATGCTCAACTTTTTAAATTATTAATATATTATATATTTAGTATATTTAGTATATTTATATATTTTTTACGCGTTCAAGTGTGGAATAACGGATTCTAAGTAATCCATCCTCAAATACAGTGGGTGGGTTTAAAGTCACCAAAGAGAGATTTCATTGGATGATGCCAATCGTTAGGCCCACCTCTCCGTCATTCCGCAAATCACCGCTGCAGAAGGAGGGACCTGCCGCCTCACTTAGTAGCCCATGACGTCAGTTAGTGGTAGCTGGGCACTACTGAGAGGAAGAAGTTAAGATGGTTCTCATCAAGGAGTAGTAAGTGCGGGGTTTCTGTTTAAACTGTACTTTTCTTATTATTTCTGAAAGCACTCTATAGGTTAGTATAGATCCGTGCACTCACGGCAGTTTTTTTCAGTCCCTGTGCGCTGATGCAAACTTTTCATCTTGTCTCGGGGTCAGCGTCAGGCACACGAGGGGAGGATGGGATTGGCCAAGAGCGTCTCTGGCCTACCGGCTTTGACAGCAGATTGTCATTCTCTGACAGCTGCTGGTTTCCTGTAGTTTCTCATATGTTATCGCCAAGCTGATGGCTTCTAAACGCTTCAATCTGCGGTTTTTGTTATGTGGTTTTAAAGCGCAGACATTTTCTTTTTCAAAGCCTCGAATTGGCACCCGAGTTGCTAACGCTAATTTAGCTAACTGCCTAACCTGAGGGGAAGTTAACTGGAAGCTGTAAGTTCTCGCTGTCTTTGCAGTATTGACTCAGAAACTGTCGGCGCCAGCTAATCACCCCAGCATAACACATTTTGATTACTTAACGAATTGGTAGTTTGTTCACTCCTGTCTGTTTCAAGCATCAATCATTTTGCATGTAGTAAAGACGAAGCTAGCAGCTGTTAGCCTTAGCCTTTTGGGTTTTGAAATTGCATAAAAGATTTCAGTTTCCATTTGTAAAACCGCTATCCTTGGGTTAGGCTGAATATGTAAGCAGGCTTCTTACTTCACATCTTACCAAATGAATTGGGTTCAAGGCAGGAAGACTGAACACTTAAACGTTTTTAGAGATAAAGAAAGTGAATATAAATGGGTAGATGGAGGATGTGAATGGGTCATGTTTTGCATCGCACGGGAATTCTGAAAATAAGGATTGACTTAGATTTGACTTATGTAAAAACCTTGTTACAACATTGTCTTATTCCTTAAATATAACACAGTATTGCTGCCAGCATGCACCTCAGCACTGTGGCGCCCTAATTCCATGAAAGTCCCTGTGTGGTAAGCAAAAAGAAGCACTGGAAGTCTGAATTGGCACTACCTGCACTATTGCATGTGGCCACTTACTGGCCTACAGGAGTGAAGGAAGACTGTTCCCGCATCCCTAACACCCCACAATCACTCACTGCACTCAGGCTCACATGGTTTGATAAATTTGACATCTTCTGATGTTGCCTGCACATTTTGTTTGCTTCAAACTTAAACGTCACTAATTACAAGTCCTAGCAGCATTGAAACAAAACATCTGATGGTGGATGACATTTAGTTCAGCCTTGTTTGACCAGGGATGGTCTTTAATGGTTAGAAATCTTGAATAATAGATTCAGATCTGTTTTGTCTTCTTAATTAAACTGCTTTGGCTAAGCTCACTGTATTTCTGGCCCCACCTAACTCACATTATTAAAAAACAAACAAACAACAACAACAAAATAAACTTTCTGTAGTCCCATAAAGTTTTGTCTTAATTCAGCTCTAACTTTTTCAACCAGGTCTAGTAATAGGTTCCTCTCATCTTGCTGATGTCAGCAGTATGTCACTATGGGTGGTTCTAGAAGTATTTTTCCCTCAGGAAGAGTAACTTTGAGTGTCTTCCTGTTCCTGGCAGTGAGCAGGTCTCTGTGTGTCATCGTGGTTCTTCTGGTTTTGTAATCCGGAGTCCCTGTAGTTATGTTCTCATTGCTTCTTCTGGACTTTTCTGCATACTGTGTGACCTGACAGGCAATTGTCATGTTGCATTCATTGTGAATACAGACAATAATATAAGGCGTGAGTAAATGTGCATGCTGATTTGGCATGGTAATGAGTAATATTTAGAGACTGAACCTTTTTATAAATAATCTCAATAACAAAGGCTATACAGGCTTTACTGCCAAGATGTAGAGACATTTCAGGCTCCAGAGTCAGTTTTATTGTTTTAGGATGTATTATTACTGTATTATTTATGCCACATGCATCTGCAGTGTTTTCTTTTTTTTGTCCTATTAGTATGTGCTCTAACTCACTCTTAAAAATACAAATGTCGGCATACGTCTAGAAGAATACTCCTTCTCATATATGGGTCGCTGCTTTAGATTGATGTGGAATGATAGTTTATCTCATGAAATTGTCTAATATGAAACAGCGGATTTGAGAAATGCGTGCTTCATGAAAGTTACTCATCATATGTTTCTCTCTTTTGCAGCCGTGTGGTTTTACCCTGTAGTGTCGAAGAGGTGAGTAAGTGGCTTAATAGCTTGTTATGCTATTAAGATGTTGTAAATGATTAACTTTTTGTCAAGTCTGCTTATATTTTCTTTGTTGATGCCGTTGACACATAATCATGTTGACAATAACAAAATAATGACATTAACAGCCATAAAAAGTTACAATAAATTAATAATAACTAAATAAGGAAAAAGTCATAATAATGTTAAAGGATATGAAATGCACTTCTTCATACTTACAAATATGTAGTTTCTTTTCTATAGTGCCTGTACTGTTTGTGTGGTTGTAAACGAGCCCATATTGATGCTTGAAAAAAAGTCCATCCTCAGTTAGTCTGACTGTTTAAACTGAGTCAACCCTCAGTTCCTTTTTTGGGCTTTAATGTGTCACTGTGGCGTGGCCAAAAGGAAATGTTGCAAGTCTCTGACATGTGCCTTTTGTTTAAGACAGTTCTTTTCCACTCGCTGATAATAAAGACATGGCAATGTTGTATCATTTCTGTTGTTTTGGCTGCTGGCTGCTAAAACCAAGAAAAAGCTTAATTTTGCAGATGTTGTTTGTTTGAGCCAGCAATCGTTCTCTGTGTTTAGAGACATTTCTGTAATAAATCCCAGACTTTCAGCCAGCTGCTGGGATACAATCTCTTGGCAATTAGTGCTGCATATCCAAATTCAAAATATTTGAAAAGTAATTCTTGTCTTTGTGGAAGAAATGTTAACAAGACTTATGGTAGCTGATTATTAGTCATTCTCTTCTTCTGCTGTTTGATGTTCAAACATCATAAGTAAGTTAATTTAGCTTTAAGATGGTGGAATTGGGGAACACAGCAGCAGAACTGAAAAAGCTGGCTTAAACATTTAGCTCTTCAGCAAGTTTTCTCTGCACGTTATAGAAATCTAACCTACACTAGAGTGGCAGCAGGACAATAATAGAGCTTAAGAATTTTATGGTTACTTTTTTTTTGCACAGTTTTACAAAACAGGTCATGGGTTGGGTTCTGTTCCTACAATTTCACTGTATGGGAAAGACAGAGAGAAATGAATGAATTAAAAAAAATGTCATCCATATAAAATATTTGATTTACTTTTCTGACAGTTTTAGATTTCCTGTGTTGCCCTTGAGCTCTCAGGAGTAATGTACATTGATTACTGTTTGGTTAAAAAGCGTTGCTGTGTTCACAATAAGCCTATATCATTTTATTAGATGGAAACTTTCAAAATGTTAGGAAGAGAAAGAATTGGTTTATGATTTAGATGTATATCACAGTAAAAAGTACTTAAATCTACTGTCTAGCATCATGTTTTTATATTATGATGTTTGTCTTGCAGTATCAAGTGGGGCAGCTGTTTTCTGTGGCTGAAGCGAGTAAAAATGAGACGGGTGGTGGTGAGGGCATTGAGGTACTCAAGAATGAGCCATATGAAAAAGATGGAGAAAAAGGACAGTACACACACAAAATTTACCACCTAAAGAGGTATGTGCTTTCCTTTGTATTTCTTGTTTTTTAGAACTCCACTGTTGGCTTCATTGATTCTTTCTTATAGTGTAATAGTGCAGTGCTACCAGGCAGTGTCAGTGTTGTCTTATCTGTGAAGCATTTTCAGTTCAGTTGCTAACTGTGCAATCTTTGCTATAGAAAAAATAGTTGATAAGTCTTCCTCCTTCCTTTCTCTTACCTGTACCTCCTACCCTCCACCACACCCTACAGTAAAGTCCCAGGATTTGTGAGACTCCTAGCTCCTGAAGGTGCCCTGATTTTCCATGAAAAGGCTTGGAATGCCTACCCCTACTGCAGAACCAGTGAGTCCCCTTCCCAGCACCACTTAGTTTAGGTTTGCCTTGAAACTCTTCTTCTCACTTTTAAATTAACATGTCTTGTCTTTCTTCCCCCCCTTTTTTCCTTCATGCTTAACCTGGAACAGTTGTGACGGTATGTAACCCTAAATGGGTTTTATTAGCTAAGATTAAAGTTAATAAGAAAAGAATTACATAATTTTTTTTTTCTTCATTATGTTTCTTCTTTCTCTTTATTCTAGAATGAATATATGAAAGATAATTTCTTCATTAAAATTGAGACATGGCACAAACCAGACCTTGGAACGCAAGAAAATGTGAGGACATCAAAGCAAACGGATGTCTAGTATGAATCATGAGTTTTATTTTCTAACATATCTTTTTGTATTTGCTCAGGTGCACAAACTAGACAGTTCCACGTGGAAGAATGTAACGGTGGTGCCCATTGACATTGCAGACAGAAGTCAAGTGGCCCATGCTGTAAGTAGCTTCATACACAGTATGGCGCCTTCATGTGGACAACTTTGATTATTACAGTTCTTTGTCATGAGAATGTTTCGTAAGCAGGTGTTTTATGGCTCTGTTTATGATTTAATTTGAATATATATGCGTTTTCCAGGGAGAGAGAAAAACGACATCTAGCCTTTCCTATGTAATAGGGATGCAGATGAATAACACTGATGAAATGAAACAGCACTTTCTTTCTATTCTCGTCTAACCAATTTATTGAATTGCATACATATCTGAAAGTAGCTGAAAGAGCATTTTGTTACTACTGAGCAGTCTGTGTGACTTATGACTTACTGCATGTTTCTCTGGTGTGATATTACTGCAGTCCAATTTAAAATCCAGAATAAACGGTGTTTGTGCGATCCTTTCTCTTGCCTATATAGCACTCTCAAACTGTTAGAGTCAGAGTTTAATTCATGAAAACAATACAGACGAGCTAACTGACACATGGTCGTTTCATCTGTGGAGTTTCAGGGAACAATCTTTTGGCTAAATCGGTTTAGTTTATGTAGTAAAGATTTGCTCTTGGTTTGGTCAGAAATCACGCCGTCCATATAAATCACATGTCACAGCATGTGGTTTCTCTGCTCAACTTTGTCTTGCTCTTAAGCATTGATTATTCTCAGCTACGGACACAGACAGCCAAAGTCCTGACAGCCAAGTAGTCATTCTTTGAAGTCCGCCACTTGGGGTGTACTTGTAGTTGGTGCATTGTAGTGTAAATCCACAGCGGACAGGAAAAACTGGCAGATATGCAGACACTGTGCTCTGTCTCATAAACAACTGATCACTAGGACCTGAGTGGAACCTATTGGACTCACAAGATGTGATCAAGGCTTTAACACAAGCAGAGCTGTGTGCATCTGTTTTTCTGTTTTGTTTTGTTTTTTTTTCAGTTAATATAAACTGGTAATCAACCGGATGTCCTAGTTAAAGAAGAAGTAGCACTTAATGTGTCTGTGCATATTCACTGACTATTACTACAGTTTCAGGGAGGCTAATAAAATATTTTGAAAATTATAATGACTGTTAGACAGATTAGAATTCAGTATCTTCTAGCTCCTGCTAAGCTGTTTATTCACAATGATTTTTTTTTTTCTTCTACTTTTTTGCTGGGCTTTAGCTTTAGTTTCCAAAGTGTGTTTCTCGTTTCAATTTTGTTTTTATTGTTTGAAAATGTGTGTAGTTTATATTAATTTCACTTTTAGTTTTAGGGTTTTTTAAAATTATTATTGTTTGGCAGGCATATGTCAGGAATAGGTTTGGCAAAATCATTACAGATTTTACAGTTAAAAAACCCCCCAAAAAAACAAAAAACTTGTTGAAAGTACTTGACTTAGTCTTGTAGACATCCAGAATCACAATAAACGCGTCTATCAAAGCCTATTGTAGTCATACAATATCCTCAGTTTTAGATAATAAAAATAAGGATATTGTGTCTATATATTTTTTAGTTTTCCAGGTTCACAAACAGTGCTTATCCATCCTTTTTTTTCCCTTCTTCTTCCCTCCTAAAAATTGCTTCAGGGCCATGGTGCTAACACAGAGCCACAGACAATCATTTACATTTAGACCTACGACTAGTTTAGAGTCACTTTACTTAATGTGTATGTTGATGTTTTGTGTGTCTGTGAGGAAAAAACTATTCGCAGATATCTCAGATTTGTAACTCACCAAGTCATATGTCAGCCAGGCACCACTTTAAAAAGCACGAGAGAGACTGGAGCACATTTTTTAGTACTTAACTCAACATTTGGATTTTATTTACAGGCTGTCATGAGCTTCAAAACAGTTGTGTATGTTGTTCTTACAGCAACATACTTGATTTTTCAGGTATGATTATGCATTCATGGAGCTGAAAAAGCTGCCTGTGCTCGTGGCATCGACGATAAGTAGAGCATTGCAAGTGAAGAGAATCTTTGGCAATCTTCATAAACCTTTAGTCAATCCTGACCCATTTTATAAATATTTTACTGAAGTTGGCATCAGGTCCAGCCCATCTCCTTGGTATTTTTTTATTTTGGTTTGGTTTGTCTGTGAGTTTTTCCCCAGTCTCTCTTTGTATTTCTTTATAAAGACACAGAACATTAATTGCTCTCTGGGCTGTCGTGTACTTGGCTGACTGTTCTGCTTTATTGGGCTATGTTACTTCTTAGTTTTGTTTTGTTTACTTGTGTTTTTTGTGGTCTGTTTCTTTGCACCGTTTGAAAATGTGTTTGCTGTGCTGTAATAACACAGTGCATTAAAAATAGTTGATTTCAGGAGTGTGTCCCAATACAGCCAGCTGACTGGAGAGATCTTTGTATTTAAAAACGTACACATACCAGTTGAGGATAAATTAAAGATTTGAATACTGCTTGGAATCTCTGAAATCATATTTGAAGATGTTGCAGGTTATTGCTCTTATTTGACATCACATTGCCTCATTTCAATGTGACTGCCGGTATGCGTGCAAGCATACATGTGGCTATTTGGCCGAGAAGCCCTAGTTTCTGTGTGTGTACATGTTTGTTTGCGGTGGGTAGTTAACGAGGCGGACGTGTTTGCCTTGCTGGAGGAGTGTGTTGTGTCTGAGGGCCCTATCAGCCCTCAGCCTCGGGCATGACTGCAGGCTCTGGGGCGTACTGCCAGCACAGATGAGTTTGTTAGTGTAATTAAGGTTCACAGTGCTGCGTGTGCCGGAACTAGACAAACACACACTCGACGTAAACACACTTGCAGTCTAATACACACTCTTTTAGAAATGGCTTCTTTTCGCGTACCACGGCACATCGATTCACAGACCTCATTAGTGCAGCACAGTGTATTGTTATAGTGATGGAGCTCTCAGCATTAAAACACCCAAATTAGAGAGTGCGTGCGTGTGTGTGTGTGTGTGTGTGTGTGTGTTTTTTAGTGGTGCATTTTTTAGTGGTGCATTTTTATTTCTTTCCACACGTTTGGCACCCTCCTGTTGGATAGTAGCCCTGAAAAAGTAGCTTTTAGCTTCAGGCGCATCATGATTTATTTAAAATTGCTGGGCCCTTGAGCTGTTGATAATTTTAAAGCCATTTCATTTATTTGTATTATTATTTCTCTTGTCTTTTTTTTTTTTTTAATTTTATTTTTTTATGAGAAAGTCAGGTCTGTTAAGTTTTTCGTGCTCGTCACGTGTGCTCAGTATCCCTCTACATTTTACTATACCCTTTAATACAAAAAGATCTTGGTGCATTGGGGGAAAAAATTAAAGGGCAAAAGTGCTTAGGTCACCAGAATATGTTGGCAGGACATGACCTTTTGAATTGGATACTGTATATGGGGTAAAAGGTTATTTTGCAGTTGGAGCTGCAGACATACAAACTTAAATAAGCAGCACAAATCCTCATCAGCACACAACAGGTAGATGCAAGTACATTCACTTATGTTAACTGGCATCCTCACCCTAATTAAACAAGTGTCAGAGCCCCCATACACAGATCGGTCTTATCTTCAAGCCACTTGTGAGCACAGCTGTGTTCTAGTCCTGCTTTGTGACATTATCTGCAGAGATGGAAGGATTTGTGAAAAGGGAGGAGCCCTCTTCTGACTTTTCTTGTAGCTAAGCTGTTTCTGCTCTTTGTTCCCTTACTCTCGTCGTTGAATAGTTGTCCCACATTTCCATCTTTTCATTTAAAAACGGTGTCTATGTTTTTGTTTTTTTTTTAAATTGGGGTAAAATCCTGCTGATTTCTTGGCTCTTGTTGCAAGATGAAACAAATACCAGTATTCATAAATAAGCTTGCCTCAGCTTTGTTAAATATTCTGTGCTATATATTCTACTAATGAAAGTAACTGAAAGTTTCATTGTAGGACTACAAGGAAGATGAGGATCCTGCCATTTTCAAGTCTGTCAAGACTGGGAGAGGACCTCTTGGTCCCAACTGGAAGGTAATGCTGTTGTAAACTACATATATTTTTAACTGAAAATGGTCTACATCCATGTGACTGTTTCAGCACCAGTTCAGAAATAATCATTTGATAAAATACAGACTTCAACTGCACAGTGGCTGCTTACATAGACAATAAGGGCTTTTTCTTTCTTATTTCTTTGACTTTCTTCTGACAAAGGATCACATGTTTGGGTGGTATAAATCCAAGGTAGCATGTAGTTACCAATCAAACTCAATTAGGCGATGAATGCTAATATCTGTGTCAACTATTTCAGCCCTCTTGGGGTTGGCAGTTTTGACAAAAGTTTCCTCTCTGGGAGCCCTAAAAAGGCAAATTAGTGTGGATGCTCAATTTCATTTAAATAAAGCAGAAGGGTCGAGAA